>NW_010287168.1:0-8594 GCF_000700745.2 Antrostomus carolinensis
AGTGGGCTTTGGTGGGCATCTGGCATCTAGCATCTAGCCAAGGCCAACCCACCACACGCTGATGCTGTAGTCATTGGTGTCAGCAGAGGGTTTGTCTAATTCCAGTATGTGTGTTGGGCTGCATCATCACAGGCCAATTGAAGTAGCATATGTGGCTTTCCACCAGCTAAGAACTGGCGCTCACCTCATGCTGCTGCTGCTCTGCACAGCACTGCTCCCATCATATGTACCTCTGCTTGTCTGCACCTCCCTTGCTGCCTAGGACAGATTGGCAGGACTGTCTGTGGCTCTCCCTACCTGGACAGTGCGTAGAATGAGCAATCACAAAGGTCCAGTGGTGAAATGTGTTTTGAAGAGTCAGTGAATGGCTCTGAAAGGCCCCTTTCACATCCTGCACTAGCAAATGAAGCTACTTGTGCCATCAAAGTAAGATTGATAACTCCTCTGACATTTCATATTCAATATTCTGAATATTGAGAGGTGTGGGTTTCCCTTGAGACACCAACCTTTCTGCTTCTCTCCCTTCATCTCCAGAGAGCCTGTGGTGGAAGGGGGAGGGAGGGAAAGAAAAGAAAGACTTGGGGTGGGAAAAAGGAGAAAAATGACACAGAGGAGCTTTTTCTTTTTTTGACTTCATCATCAGCAAGTCTGTCATTCCAGAGGCTGGCAAATGGAATTGTGCTGTTCAGCCACGATGAATGATCCTGTTTCCTTACCCTGCACCCCAGTGGTGTCATTGTAGTAGACTTCAAAACTAAAATAAAAATGTTCTGGTTTTTATGAACACTAGAACCTGTGATCTGTTTCAGTTAAGAACTTTTGAGAGGTCTGAGTTGAGAGAGGATATAGGGGGAGAGAGAAAAATAAAGGGAGCTCAAGCCAACATGAAGCAGATTTTTTTTTTTTTTTTTAATTTGCCATGAGGATGCAATCCAGGTATTTGTCTATCCAGTTGATTTGGGATTGCTTAAAGAATGAGAGCTAGAAAAAATTAGTTTCTAATCACATTTCTCCCCTCTCTCCTCCTTCTCACTACCTGATGTTGTGAAAGGAAGAAGTAGTGGCACCTGGAGCGACTGTGGATACCCAGGAATGTAATGCCAGACATCTTTGCCATGTGGGAGTTGCCCTAGCTCAGTTCACTCTGAAGGTCCTACCCCAGATCAGGTTTCTGCTCCAACTGTTTAGATGCTGAATAAAAGACCCTAGATGCAGCTTTGTAATACTGTTTTCTGTCCTATTACACCTGGAAAGGAAGTAGTCTGCATTTCCTGCTGTAGCATGTTAATGTCTCAGCTGATGTCACCCTGTATGACCTCTGTCTCATCAAATCCACCTCAGCAAGAATATGGATGAAAAAACATCATGTAGCACTGCTCTGTCACGTCTGCTACCTCAGCCAGTCAGATGAGGTGGCCTAAATTCCAGCTAGTCAAGCTGGAACGGGTGGACAGGTGTTTTTGAAGGTTTTAAGTTTCCCAAAGGAAACATGTTGTGTAGCAATGAAATTTAGTCTGGCTGCATCTGGTTGTGGTACTGTGCTGGTCCACGTTGTGCTCCTGGATTCATAGTATATCGGTAAAGGAACCCTGCAACATTGATGTCTCTGATGGGCTTGTCTCCCAGACGCTGCCTGTCTTCCACTATTGCCCTGGAAGTCCCACACAGGTGCATGTGCTGGCAGTCCAGAGGGCAAGTCCATGAGCAGGGAAACCGGCAGCCATGGCAGTGACATCGTGGGGCAAGAGGTGCTCTGTTGTCAGCTTGGTCTCCTTGGTGAGTTTCCAGTGCCACAGCTCAAAAGCTGCAGGGTGCAGACATCTTCCATACTCCTGAGAGTGGTTTTGTAGATGGGGCACAACAGACTTTGTAGAAGGTTGAGGTGGCCTATTGACCTTAGCATAAAAGAAATATGTTTTCCTGGGAAGGAGGTGGATTGCAACCTCTTGTGCAGGAAAACTTCTCTCTGCAGGCTATGGCCTGGGGCAGACATTCTTTGCTCACTCACAGTAATTCGCCATCTCTCAAGGGATTCATTGAGCTTATTTGACAAAGGTCAGCTAAATTTTCTAGTATCCTGCTGTGAAAGCAGGATTAGTAGAAATCTTATTTATCCTTGGTGTCCAGCTACTTGACTGTTCACTTCAAACTGCCATGCTGGCTTAAGTCCAAAACTTGGTGTGGTTGTGGTGGACAGTCTTAAAGCGCCCACTGCATGACAACTTGCAAGAGGGTGCAGCTGTACAGAGAGGGCTTGATTGACTTCCTCACTTTCTCTGCCCTGATTTTCCATGGCTGAGACTCCCTAGGTTTTGAGTCACTCATGTTTTTCATTTTCTGTATGATTATAGACAACTTGAACCAATTCTGAGCTTAAGGAGGACTTGTTTTCAGAGGCACTAGAAACAGTTGTGGCTCACTGTGTGTGGTTTCTGGTGGACCTGGTCTCAGCTGGAGGTCTGTGGTGCTAGGTGCTGTGCAAAGCACAGGAGGCAACAGCTGCTCTGAAGACCGTGCAGTCTAACTGGATGTGGCTGTCAGGTTTGCAAGGATGGTATCCTGGTTTTCTCAAGTGGGAATCTCTCACAGCCTCTTCCTGCTTGCTCCTATGAGGCATCTAATTTACCTGTCCCTTTATCTTTCTTTAATTGTGCTGTTGAATCTGTGTATCTCGCTTCTGGAACCTCCCCAGTCCCACCAATGAACAGCATGTGTTTCTAGCTTGTGGTGTGCAAGATCTACCCCTTATCCCCCCTGCCCCAAATTTTGCTGTATAAACAGCCTGTTAGCAGTTGTTGGAGCACTCAGCCAATCTGCGACCTTACTGGCAGCAGGAGCATTTCCACATATTGCCTGTCTCATCAGTGGTGTTATAGTAGCTGCTCTATGGCTAGATGGGGATAAGTGACCACCAAAAGCCTGGGGAGATTTTGCAGCTTCCCTAGGACACGGTCAGGGAGCTTGCAGTAGACCTGAACTCCCGATCTTCCAAGAGCAGCAGCAGTGTCTCAAGCACAAGGTTACCCTTCCCTTCATAGCAATGGGTGCAACTGCTGACTGCAGATGGCTAAGTGATTTGTGGAGCAGACACAGAAAGCAGAGGGGGCTGAGTGGATGTCCTGGTTTTGGCTGGGATAGAGCTAATTTTCTCCTTGGTAGCTAGGATAGCACTGTGTTTTGGATTCAGTATGGGATTTGGTATGAGAAGATTGTTGATAACAGACTGATGTTTTTAGTTGTTGCTAAGAAATCAAGGTCCTTCCAACTTCCCATGTTTTGCTAGTGGCCAGGTGCACAAGAAACACGTAAGCATAGCTGGCGCAATGGACTCAAATTGTCCAATGGGATAGTACATATCATATAGTGTCATGCTCAGTATATAAATGAGGGTTGTCCAGAAAACTCTCTCCGTGTCTCTTCTGGGATTGCACCTTCAGGATTTTATCTGTCCTCTGGGATTGCTAGCTGGGAATGGGCTGGGCATTGGTCAGCAGGTGCTGAGCAACCATACTGTGCATCACTTGTCTATATTCTATTAGTATTATCATCAGTATTATTATTTATTTTATTTTATTTCAGTTATTAAACTGTTCTTATCTCAATCCACGACCCTCCTTACTTTGACCTTTCCAATTCTCCTCCCCATTCCCGGAGGTGGGGAAGGGTGAGCAAGCGGCTGCGTCGTGTTTGGCTGCTGAACAGGTTAAAACTGTGACAATGGGTCAAGGCAAAGCAAAGGGAGGCAATGATGAGGGCTGAGATGAAAGCCTCCCAGCCCTTTGCAGTCATGAGTGAAGCAGTTCCATCCTTCCCAGATTTCTACCTGTAGCCTCTGAGTGAGTATAGCTGGAAATGTCAGTTCTGCTGATATGAATTAAAAGCAACATGGCAAATGGTGTTTTCTAGCTGCTGTAATTATCTCTTGAGCAGGAAACAAGCAGTTGCCTTTGGGTCAGCTCTGATCAGCTGTCTCAGACAGGAAGTGCAATTGCAACTTCACCTGTTGGGTTTCCTTTTGTTGATGTGCCATGATACTTAAAGCCAATGAGGCTGAGCACCATGAAAGCTTGATCCTGGCATAGCAAAGAGCTGGACGGGGAGGGAAACTCCTGCCTTCAGGGAGAGTCTGAGTGCTCATCACTTCCAGGGTTAGATTTCAGCCTTCTCTTCAACCCTGGGACCAGTTCCTCCTTGTAAACAGACATTGGTGATATTCCTACCATGGACGAAGAAGTAAAGCTTTTATTTTAAATTTCCATCTGTGTCAAGAGTTAAAAATAAATCAATCTGTGTGTCTTGGCTTCATGGTCCCTGTTCTCATCTAGGCCATGAAATACCATGTAGGCTCTGAGCCAGATGTGCTTTGTCTTTTGAAGGAAAAGGCTTCATGGTGGATATCACCCTTCTGTTGTGCCCTGCTGGTATCTCTCGTATGTAGTGCCTGGGCTCAATGTAAAAACCTGAATTGCTGTGACTCACTAGCCAAGTACGTTCTGTGCATTTTTGCTGTTGTCAACTCTTCTATTTCTCCTTCAGTGCTCTCCCATTCTCCCTCTGTACAGGTTACTTGTGTTATGTAAGGTCTTATTTTCAAGCATGGACACTTCCAAGGTTGTGTGTTATCTGAAGGTGCATGTTGTGTGACAATATGACAGTCTGGTTTTTTTTTGTGATGAATATTAGGCCCTATATAACCCATACTGTTGTTTCTTGGCCATTGGCTCATCAGAGCCATGGCTTCTTCTTCCTACCATCTCACATACCTCCTTCAAAAGATCACCTGTTCTGAGAAACATTTCCCTCAGTGGGAGAGGGAGATGAAGAAAATGCAGCTCTGAAGATGCAGCACAGTTTCCACTACCCATAATTCTCACTGATCTAATTTTTGACTAGGGTGGACATAGGCTGAAGTTATGGATTGTCCCAAAAGGTAGGCATCATACTGTGTACTCATATCTCCCTAGGCATTTGGTCAGGATGACCTTTGCTTAGGGAAGGACATCAAAACTCAGGGATGGGAAGGAACTACCTGGGTTTTGGAGTCTGGTCTCCTACAGTGATGGCATGTCTGTTGGTCAGATGTATAGCCCAGAAGGGGCTGCAGAAATCTCGGTCCGTATGCCCTGACTGCTCACAGACCCTTCCCCAGGAATCTTCCACACCTTGCTCTATGGAATAAAGTGAAAACTTCCCCCTCCCAGCAGAGCTGACCTAAAAATATAAATAGCATATGCATATAAATCATCACCAGCTCCATCTTCTCCATTGACTTTCTGAGCTGTTTCAAGCCTCCCTGCCAGTGTAGGCAACCCCAGCCCTGGACAGGGAATCAGCATGCTGCAAGAGCACTTGGGGCTTTAAATTAAGAGATGTTTATCTACCTAAGAGATGTTAATCTGCCCTTCTGTGCATGGACAGTCTTTCCTCTATGATGAATTAGTCTGTTTCATGGCTTGGGTTGGGATACCTCCTGCAGCCCATGGACTGTCTTCATCTGTCCAGCAGCAGACAAAGGAAAGGAGATGCTCACACAGCACCAGGAAAGAGGGGAAGCCTAAGGAAAAAATGAAAGGGAGAATAGGATGCAGGAGGAATTATTTTCCTTTTTTCCCCTTTCCCTTTTTTTATTCTTCCTGTGCTCTGCCTGTTCCTGTCAAAGCTGCTGGAAATTGTTACCGACAGATCGAGTGTCTTCCAGTTTCTGTGTCAGGGAGTTTTGCTGATTCTATGAACCATGCAAAAGAGGGGTCAGGCAAGAGAAGGAGAGAGCAAGAGAATGACCAATTCAGCAGAGCTCTGACTTTATCACTGATCTGGTCAGGTTCACTGAGTTTTAACTCCATGAGCCAGTCAGGCTTAGAAACTCACACCTTTGTTATCACCTTTCAAGAGAAGAGAGTGGGATGATGTGAATTCTCTGGGGTCATCAAGAGAGGCAGGCCAGGGATCATCTCCCATAGCAGAGACTGCCTTGCCCTCGCCCTCCACAGCATGCCAGGCACTTGGATGCTCTCTGTCAAGATTGATCACTATTTATTACTGCACAGATCAGAGTGGGGACAAAGGCATGTTGGAGGAGGTTTTGGGTCCTGCTTGGCCCTACTATCATGGCTTAGGGCAGAGAGGATCACGAAGGGATGAAAACTTGCCAGCTCCAAGTAGCATTGCTGTTTGTGTCCAGGTCAGAACAGAGCTCAGAAATCATGGCACTACCTCTGGCTCTGTCATGTGTTCCCCTGGTGGGAATAGAGGCTGTATCTGCACAGGCCTAAAAGCACAGACCACCTCCTGACTGTCCCTGTGAATGCCTTGTTTATGTCCTGCGTACAGCTTGTCTCAGCCCGCTTGGCCATGAGCTCCTGTGCCTGGTGCTCTTGGACACTCAAGGTCCCTGTGCTCCAAAGGATGCGATGCAGGCTATGCACAACCAAGTAGGAGTCTTGGGGTCTTGTACATCACAGTATGACCATACCCAAGGAATTTGATGCTCACCGTTGTTCTACCAGCATGTGAAGGTTATACTGGACCTGACAGTGTTGTAAGTTGTGCTAAAGGCAGCAACTAAAAGGTGAACTACAGTCACTGGGAAGATCAGGCTAAACAGACACCCCAGACTTGTGCAAGAGACTGGGAAAGCATCTTTGGACACTTTGTTGAATCCTTTCCTGTCACCAAAAAAGCAGGAACAGGACATCTTACAGCAGTGAGATGCTTGGGCTATTTCTTCTTCTAGAAGCTGGAACCTAGTAGCTGTGATAAATGGAGTGTCTTGTGGGAAACGTTAGTCACTTTGCTGGAGGCTTAGGCCTGACTGAACTTGAGTGGAGGCTTCAGGGATCTTTAGTTGGAATAGAGTCTCTGCAGGTCCAGATTAGTTCATAAAAGCTGGCTGGGTATCTTGCTTCTGCTTGCTGCTAAAGCTTTGCTCTGAAGTGATACTGATAACATCACTGTGGGCGGAATATGCAGACCCTGAAGAAAGAGAAATCTGTGCCTTCAGAAGTAGGTTCCTGTATCATCATGGCTACGTGTGGAGTGAAAGTATAGAAGCTGAAGTAGCATTGCTCAATGGAAGCGAGGAACTGTAAGCCACTGGAACTTTGGGATCCTGTTCCTTTCTTGGTTGACTGGGACCACTAGGCTGTTTGAGTGCCTCTGTTTCCCTTTCCAGAAGGGGAATTCTGTGACCCCTCTGCTCCAGAGAGGCTACAGGAACTGTTCTGCTGCAGCCTGTAGGGCTCCCAGCTCAGGAAGGATGTTCACAAGGGGTGCCCCAAAGTGCACACCAAAAACTGACCACCTGAGATCCCCCCAGCACTGCAGTGCTCTGTGTCACTATTTAGCTGTCTGAGCAGGAAGGCAGAACATTCAGACAGTGCCAGCTCTGGGGACAGTGAGATTAGGAAATGACATGCACCTTTTGGTGGTGGCTTTGGCAAGGACGGTGCTGAATGCGGATGTTCCAGAGGACGTGTACAAATAGCAGTGGGGCTGGTGCTCCTCTGCAGGCTGATGGGAACCAGCTTTCCTGCTGGTCACTGGCCTGTGATATTCCATCACCCTGCAGAGAGAGCAAGATGCTGGCTGGCTGGGTGTAAGTCAGTAAAAAAAAAAATAAAAGTCTTACTTCAGCAAAAGGTTCCTGGAAAGTGGAGGGAGGTTGGGGGAAATATCAGCTGACCCTACTTTCACCACCAGCAGAAGGCACGGCGGGATGTCAGGCAGCTTTCTGTGCGTGTGCTGGAGCTGTATGGGGGCTGCTGCTGCTTCCTGTGGTGGTTGACATGGGCACATGGCAGGTTTTGTACAAACACAGGACATGTGGGTTTCAGTTACCCAAAGAACTAACAGTCTAAAGTGAGACAGGGTTGCTGACACAGTTGCCATTCAATGAGTAGGAGAAATGTGAGTTTATATGTTCTGGGCTCTAAATAGTTGGTTGCTAGAGCTGAGCAACTGGAGATCACCTTCTGCAAAGGAGGACTTTTGTGGGGTCTCTCAGTTCCCTCTCTCAGGGCGGTGTATCTGTGAATCAAGGGGGTGGTGGTGGTGGAACTCCTAAAAGGTTCAGACGGATCTGATCTGAAGCACAGAGGTGTTCAATGATAATTTGATAGCAAGAGTTTCCACTTTCCCCAAGTAACTCTCTTTTATGGTTTCTGATATGGTGGCAACAAGGCAGGAATATGCTGGTAGGTAGAGACACTTGGAAACGTTGCTGGGGCACGTTATCGCCCTGGAGCAGGGTTGGGTTTTGTTGCTGTAGGTGATGTACAGCTGAACAGTAGCCTGGACCATGCACTCCCAGTTCTCAGAGGCAAAAAAGTGGGAAAAGTGAGAGATACAGCAGAGCTGGTGTGATTTGGTCCACGTCAGCAGCAGAGTTTGGAAATGGTCTTAGACCTCCCGACTCTGAAGCGTCTCATCTTTCTTCAGGTTCATCTCCGTTGGTGATTAGTCAGTCTCAGCTATGGCTGGGAGAGGGTATCCTGGACCAGAATCCCCACCGGAGAACTGTAGCTCTGTGCACTTAGGCTGTCATCTGAACAGAAGTTAACTGCATTATGTGAGAAGGGGTTGGCCTAAAATGTCAG
>NW_010287168.1:8624-39448 GCF_000700745.2 Antrostomus carolinensis
CAGTAGGAACCTTTTTTTCTCCACTCCTGTTTCCTTTCCCTTCACACTCCTTAAAGCACACCAGAATATGACAGACTAATGTTTCTTGCTAAATGAAAGATTCTGTGGACTTTTTGGAAGAGAGCTTTGTCTTGTCTCTGGCATTGCCTGGACTGGCCATTGACAGCAGGAGAAAAGAGGTGGGTTCAGTACTTGGAATGGAAGGACCAAGTGTTTGAGGTGGTTTGTTAGATCCTCTGAGGATTTGTGACACAGGTTTGGAGCAATTTCAGGCAGTTTGTTCCCCTTCCTGGGCGTCACCCTTGCTGTGGAGTTTTCTGATGGCTTCTGTGGTGCACTGCTGATTCCCACTTGTGCTGCAGCTTATCAGAGGTGTCCAATGTCCTGACTACTGAATATGTAGAAACTGAGTCGACAGCTCTTGAATTTGACTAGTGGTGGGCAGCACCAGGGGTAATTTGATGAGTAACGGATTCTTTAATTTTGCTTCTTGTTTCAGAAAAACTTGGGCTTTATTTTCCAGCTTTTTCCTCACCATGAGAAAAGCACAAAGTGAGACTTGAGATTATCATCTACTCGCTTGTCTCCATTACTCTTCGCGCTGACTATTGTATGTGAGATCTGGTAACTCTGCAGGGAAAAAGAGACTGTGTCAGCAAGCATCCAAAAGCAAGCAAGCAAGCCTTAAGACAGATGAGATTCTGTGCAAAGCACACAGACGCTAGTTCACTTCCATTGTGATGGGCTTTGTATTTCATGTGCTTTCTTCTCCTGTGGTGGTGCTAAACTATATTAATGGGGTTAGCCCAAAAATTTCAACTGAATTTGACTTCAGAAACGCAAGCTTTGGGTTTCAAAAGGTATTGGTGAGCAATGCAGGGAGGAAGGAGACAAATAGCCTTTGGTGGGAGTCACCCAAATGTGGATACTGAAGGTGGAAGTGTAGGTAGTGAAGGTGGTTCTCAAGGGTAATGTCTTCTGAGTGTGGGATTGTGAATAACAGTGACATTTGTCTGTGGACAAGGTGCATCTGGATGGCCTGGAGCATCCACTGGCAGAACCAGCCCTAGTAGGTCTGGAAAGAGCATGTACACAGCAGTCTTGAAGACAAGGAGGAGAGACCTATGGTGTGGTACTTTTAAGCTAGGGCAACTTTCATTATATGGGCATTACAATTAGCAAAGGGGGTGTTTGTGCTGAAAGTGTGTGTGTGTGGAGGGGGGAGTTGGGGAGGGGAAAGAGCTGGCGGTGACGGGAAGGAAGGGAGGGTGCCCTGACCTCTCCTCATAGCCCTGACTGTGTCCCCATCTGAAGGTCTGGCGTATCCACTCTCACTACTTAATGATAGTGACATTACCCATCCGCCCAGCATCGCGGGGCTTTTGTCTTCATTCAGGCAGAAATGAAGTTCTCCTGGGCGCACTTATCAATCACTGCAAAGCTCCAGCTGTTCCGGAGCCTTTGGATCGACTTCAACAGCCGTGCTTACAAATTGTCTCTGAATAGCACCGAGCTGAGACCCCCTTTTTTGTCATTGTCTTCCGACAAATGTTTTTTTTCGGCAGCCTTTCGCAGACGTTGCCGGCTGCCTTCTGCCGTGGTGATTGAAAACAGGCCTGTTTTGCATTCTCCTGCCGGAGTCCTGGGTTCAGGGAGCTGTCCCCGAGTGCCACTCCAGCGAGTGCCGTGCCAAAGACAATTACATGCATAGTTTTGCTGATTGCATTAAAATCATTAGAATGAAAGATTCTGAAATCGTACATTAAGGGGGGAAATTAGAAAAAGCTTCAGAGACAGACAGCAGCGTCCCCAAAGTGAGGGCAATACAATTAGCTCAAATTGTGTTACATACACACAGACTAGGAGTAGCTCCTGTAACAAATGACCTTATTATTGCTGCTCCCTCTCTCCCTTCATTCCTTTTTATCTCCTTCACTCCTTTCTCACCCCTTCTTCCTTTTTCTCTCTCTGAAATGTCTTCTTTGGCCAGGGTCCCCATTCTCCTTGCTTTTCCCCACTTTTGTCTTGAGGAGTGCCTGGGAAAGGTCTGTCATTGGATCCCTGGAGTGTAGTACTTTGCTTTCAGAGCTGCTTTGCAGGCCATTTAAGAGGAAGTGAGTAAGTGCAACCCCAGAAGTTAATTTTCAGCTGAGCAAGAAACTTTGCTCTCCTGAGGAACAAGGAAGTACATGACTCCATAAGCTTTGTACATGCACAAGCCACCAAGAAGATCAAAGCATTCAGCTGTCTAGCTATACTCCATATCCAGTGCCAGGAAAGAAACGAGTAACTCTGCCTGAGGTGAGAAATGTTCCTGCATACCACAAGCACCAGCACAGCAGGAGGTGCAGAAAGGTTAATTCTTGAGGGGACAATGCAAGCTTCTCCAGTGTGAACTCTAGGTTGTTGAAAAAAATCCTATTTTACTAGGGCATACGGGCCAGTCCCTTTGTCATCCTGTAACCATACTAACAGAGAGCAGTTAGCCACCTATGAGTGCCTTAAGTTCACAGCCATGGTATTTAAAGATCGCTGAAGGTAAAAGAAGGATTGGACTGGGTTTGGTTGAATGGTGATCAGTCTCTGATGAAAAGAGGAAGGAAGAGGATACTGAAAATACTGCAAAAGAGGAGGAAGACGACCTTCTGGGAAATAGCAAAACTCAGGTTGTAGCTTAGTGAAAACTTTGTGGTCTTGGGATCAAGGAATCACCTGATCAAAGCTCAAGGAACCAAAGAGATTGCCTTGTGGAAGAAGAATGTCAAGTCTATGTGGATGCTGGAGACTGGACATGCTATAAAGCACATTTGTCATCCTGTCTAGACAATGCCAAGAATATGAAAGATTGTGGTCCTACTTTATGTGAAGATGGACTGCAAAGCATGTCATATGAATTGACCAAGGTCAATCAGGGAACCTGTGTCAGTCAGGGACTGAAATGCATCTTCCTCAGCTGGTAGTCAGTATCTTAACTGGAAAACCAGTTATGTGTCACTTTGTACTGTGACACTGTACAGCTTCTCTGCTGGGACTTGGGGTAGTTATGGTACAGGCTGGGGGGTAGCTTTTTTGTTTCCAGTGTAACAGCTTGCAGCAACCTGTGTCAGCTATGTCTGTGCAGTAGCTTGCCCTGCTTTGCTCCTGATGCTTCCAGTTACACATGATCTCTGTATCCTGCTATAACATTATTCACTGTAGACCTTGTGTTTGTGTCCACTTGCTGCTTCCCAAAAGCCTAGACATCCTGTGCAGGCTCTGTTGAAATGCATATCGAGGCACCGAGCACAATGGCATAGACATGGCAGTGAAACAGCACCACTGGTCTAGGCTCTGCCTTGGGGTCTTTGGTTCACTATTTTCTCTGCTCAGTGGTGTCCTGGGCTGTACTCAGCTGGCCTAAATTCCACCCACATTTCTGTGCCAGGCTCCTATTGACTGGCTCTGGGTCTTCAGAGGAGCTGATGTCAGTAGGCAGCTCTGTGCTAAGGGATCTCAAGACATCTAAGCAGTGTCTTGAGTATTTATTGTTAGTGGGGTGGGTTTTCCTGTGCTCCCTGTGTATGCTGACTTTGGGCTCCAGTTCTGCTCTCTGAGATGTAAGACATTGCCTTTCCTCTCTGTTTACTCTCCATCTGAGGATCTTGTTCCTGACAGGAGCTGCTGGGACAGACTTAGGGGGAAAATGTAACAAAGGGGCAAGCAGCTCAAATACTTCCTTGATGTAGTTAGCTGCTTGCAGCAGTCTGTGTCTCAGGGATACCTGAACCCAAGATGGCATCTTTGTGTTAGTAATGTATTAATAACAATCATTTAAAGCACTGTACATTGACGAGGCACTGTACAAACTTCACCTAAGAAGATACACTCACTTCTTTTAAGAGATTACAATCTCAGATTAGATGTGACAAAGAGAAATAGGATGTTTACTCATATGAAGGATTACTGGGGGGAGGAGGCAGAGTAGGTTGGTGAGATAATGAGGCAGGGACCACAGTAAGTATAAAAAACAATAAGAGGGGGACAATGAAGGTAAGAGTGGGGAAAAATGTAAGGGAGCAGATGATATATCAGCAGAGTGAAGTTGATGGAAGATTACTTTGCCTTACTAATATGAATCAAAAGTGTGGATTGACTGTGTGAGTAGAGAAGTAGAGAAGTCTGTGAGGTGAGAGTATGGGGGTGTGAAAGAAGGAATGGATTTGGTATGGTAAGGCAGCACACACTGAAGACAAATGTGACAGAAACTGGGTGAGCTGTGGAACCCAAAGATGACCTTAAAAACATCTGCAGAAAAGTGGGATGCTAGGATAGTGCATGTCTTCAAGGACCTGAAAGTAGGTTGTAGTGAGGTGGGTGTTAGTCTCTTCTCTCAAGTAACTAGTGATAGGATGAGAGGAAATGGCCTCAAGTTGCACCAGGGGAGGTTTAGGATACTAGGAAAAATCTCTTCACTGGAAGAGTGGTCAAGCATTGGAACAGGCTTCCCAGGGAAGTGTTAGAGTCACCACCCTTGGAGGTGTTCAGAAAATGTGTAGACATGGCACTTCAGGACATGGCTTAGTGGGCATGATGGTGTTGGGTTGACAGTTGGACTTTATGATCTTACAGGTCTTTTCTGACCTTAATAATTCTATTGGCAGGCAAGACTCCTCCCAGTAGAAGACCTCACAAGAGGCAGCCATCCCTCATGGAGATTTCTGCTGCTTTTGTTTTGACTTAACCTCCCAGGAGGAACAACCAAGAGTCAGTTGGATTTATCTCAGTTACCATTACTGCCTTTGAAGGATCTTCCTCCTTACCTTCTCTTGTGACAATTCTCCACTTTCTTCCTAGCAGCTGTTAGGCTGCAAGGGGTGTTGTGAATTTTTGTGATTGCAGATGCCAGGAGGCCCCTTTACCAGTTGGAGGTAAAGACTAACCTTGGCTCTTTCAGAGTATGGTGGGAGACATTCATTCACACCAGCCACGTGCAAACAGTCTACTTGTAGATACCTTGCCTAAAAATGAGTAGGCTGTGGGATTCAACCTCTGAGGTGAAGCAGCAGAAAGATCAGATTGTATGGATGTAAGACTCAGGTATTTGAGACTTGGATATTAACTTCCAGGACACATTAATATTCAGAAATTATAGAAAGCAGAACTTAGAGCAGTGCTGTCGGAAGATGTTCTTTGTATCTTCTCCACTGTCTGGCCTATGTCTTCTCTGTACCCTTATCACAAAGTGCTTTCCAAATTTGGAGATCCTATCTTGCTCTCATCCAGTGCAGACAGATTTCATAGACTTTTCTGAGACAATGCACATCTTTCTGTAAGACACCTTCTTTCCATCAACATGAAAGAAGATCTGAAAAGATCAGTCTCCCAGGGCAAAGTTAGCCTGTCTGAACACCTGTCTACTCTGCCAGAGACCCTCCTGCTGCTTTTGATATGGTTTATAAAGATGGCCAATTTCTTGTTTGCTTAGAAGTGGAAAGGTATGGAAGAGTGCAGACTAGAGTGCATTTGGGCCAACAAGGGCTTGACCTGATCAACTTCAACAGGCTTTGGATTAGGCCTTTAATGACTGTTTGCATGTGGGCTGGTGTGAGTAGGCTGAGAAGGGATGTGGTCTATGGCAGGATTACTGCAGAGAAAGGATGGTGCTTTACTGGGGGTGGAAAATGGAATTGTCACTGTGGAATGAATGAATTGTACAGTTTCTCTTTTGTAACCCAGGGAATAATTAAGATAGATGGGTAGATGAATTAGCTGTCCTGCAAGGTCAAAAGTGGATTGCCTTATTACTCTATTATTTCACTGTTGTGGAACTATCACCACTAACGCCTTTTTCATGATATTTTGTACATCGCACCAAAAAAAAAAAAAAAAAAAAGGAAAAAAAGAAAAAAGGGGGGGAGATACAAATTGATCGTTTGCTGGTGAAATCAGTCTTCGTCATCGCCAGCAGTGCTTGGATTAATGGGATTGAAGGCTGCTGGAGGTTCAGCCAGAGAGACGGGCGGAAAAACAAGAGAAATTGGTTTGCACCCCTGGGAATGGAATTGATGTGACTTACACAGAGCTGCTGCGGCAGTGGTGGCTGCTATGCTGTGATGCTGTTTCTTTTTTTAAAAAAAATGGGAGATGGGAGAACAAAATAAATCCCTAGCTGGAATACTGGGTCATTACCAACATGGATGGTAATCTTCTAGGGTGTTTGGGAGGTCCAGTAAAGTACGTTTGCTATAAGCCTTTAGGGAACAATAGAGCACGGTCTTTGTGAAACAGAGCTGCTTTCTAGTGGTCTTCTGCTATTCCTGTGGGGCTTTAAGGATGAGATTTGGGACAAGCACTGAAAGCTGGACATTAATCCCATTACTGACAATACTGTCCAATATACATAGCTGGCCATGGAGATCTTCCAAATGGGTAAAGACCATCATGTGAATGTAATGGAAGTAGAGGAGAGGAGACCGATGACAGACATGACTGTAGAATGGGAGAAGCTGGGGCATATCAGTTTCAGTCATTGTGTCTTTGACCTGACAGTAATGGAAAGAAACATGGGGGAGAGGAAAACCTGTGGCTAGTCTTCCCATCTGCAGAGCCAAGAGGTGGCTCAGAAATGCTTGATTGCTTCTGAGTTTCTTGTTTTGATTTTAGTAAATAAGGGTTTGGAGAAGTCTGAACTTCTGAAGTGAGACACTTCATTTTGCTCAAGAGAAGTCCCACTTATGCTTGACATTGTGGTTATAGCTGATCGTATCTTCCCCATGCACCATGGGCGACAGCAGAGGGAATCCATGACTACGTGCAGTCAGTGTCAAGGATCTTCCCTGTCTACACCCATTCTCTTCTGTGTTCACCCAATGTTAGCAGGTGATGTTGCAGGGTAGATGCAGCACAAAACTCTGAAGTGCTGAAGTTAATGCTATGCTTAACTACTCTTAATCAGCAGGATGCGCAGTGTTTATCTGAACAGCTTAAAAGCAAAGCTATTAAGAATGGCTTTCCAAATGTGGGGCTGGATCTGAGGAAGAGCACAGGAGTTCTTTGTGTGAACTGGAGATCTGGCAGATTATTTCCTCTGTCAGAAATATTTGCCTTTTAACGTGCTCCCCTTTGGTCAACACTGTTGCTGATTATGAGGAAAATTAACAGTAAGATTGAAAGAGTGAAACCCAGATTATTTCTGAAACCTTTTGCCTGTAGTTGAAGACTCAAGCTACCATACTGCACAGCTGTGTCCTGTCCAGGGGGAGTCAAACCAAGACTGGAGGTGGCTTTCCAACTCATGATTGACTCCGGGAGTATTTCCCATAAATGAGACTATCCACAATGCTATAGTGAGCAGGGTAAATTTCCTCTTAGCTTTACGTCTCCTTTCCTGGGCTACACTCTTGATTATGAGAGGTGATGGTGTTTAGTTGGCTATGAACTCTAGGCCATTTATATAAGTGTTCTGCACTTGGAGAACCCTCCCTTATTTATGGTTAAATTAACTTTTTCTGGTCTTATAAATCCAGAAGAGCTTAAAAGTAGAATGAAGACTACTAAGATATAATATAGCTGTGAGATGTCCATGTTAATCTCAGACACATTAATTCTGAAGTTTAAATAAGGTGATTTTGATTGGAAACAACTAGTGGGTGAAGTTTGGGCAGGGCTTTGGTGGAAAGCCTTGACCTCCCCACCCAAGATGTCTGTGTCACAGCATGAGCTCTCATTCCTCTATTCAACACCGTTAGCCAGAGCATCAGTGAGAAGGTGAGAAAACTCGACAAAGGAAGCATTTAAAAGAAAATTCAGAAAGTGGGGTGTGCATCCCAGAATTCTCTCAGCATCTTCCACTCCACTTTCTTATGTGCTTGATGCACAGATAGAAGAGCCTGGGGGGAATCTGGGAAACTCCTTTTCCAGCACTGTGAACAGTACAGAAGCAAGACCTTGATGCAAAACATTATGGTGTTTGCATCAGGCAACTGGCTCTGAAGATAGTCAGGGTGAGCTGAGCCTATTTACCAGCAGGAAGAACAGCTGCCGCACAGGGCCACTGATGTTTTCCACTCTCAGATCTGCACTGTGGATCTTGCCTTCTACTTTCCTGATGAGAGGTCCTTGCATGTCTGAGGGGGCAGGTCTGTCCCTCAGAGCTGTGCTCCATGCAGGCCTGAGGGAAGCATGCTTTCTGAACTGTGAGTTGCTATGATGGGTAAGGAAATACTTTAACCCTTGTGTGCTTTAGCTGAACCTCTTATTGTTGCCAATCTGATTTGTGTATTGGATTTTCCAGAGAATCTATTACTCTTGGTTTTGACCCAAACTACATTTCTTTCCTTGAAATGCAAAAAAATCAAGACAAGTGCTAAAGGGCTTATGAGCTACGGCTGTAGCTTGTAGTTGTAACTCTAGTTTATATCTAATGGAAAAGTGTGTTTCATCCTGGGAGTCACAGTGCTGGGAGGCTGGAATGACTCATTGGAGGAGGAATTGTTCAAAACAGTGCATAGAGCAGGACTGGGACATAGAGCAGGAAATGGGAAGGTCCTCATCCAAGACGTGCGTGCGATCCTGGAGCTTCCTGTCATCTTCCTGTGCTTGTGCTTTCAGAGGAGACATCAGCACATGGTAGGGTGTTAGAGACAGCTCAGATACTGATGCACTTGTGCACTTTTCGCTGGATCCTTACTCAAGTTTTCCCTGATTATAGAGGCTATTTGATTAAACAAATACATATTAAAAGGACTAAGAGAGTCCAGTGGGAAGAGGCACTAAGGTACAAGTGCTTCACACTGGGAATCCTGAGGATTCCTGGCATACTTTTTTTTTTTTTTTTTTTTCATAAATGTGTGGTTTTACAGGTGAAACTTATGGGGGGAGACAGCAGGTAGCATCAAGGAGTAGATTTGAGTGAATCTAATGAGGTATTTCTTTACCTTCCTGTCCTCTTACCTGATAAAAGTTCAGTGTTGGGATTCCATAGCTTTTAAAACCATACCTACAAGGAAAAATGTTTTTCTTTGAAACTAAGGCTTTAATTGTTTCTGCTGAATGTAATCAGGTATGCTTTAACTCTGGTGAAAATCAATGCATTTACACCATGGTTGATTTTCCTTCTTTAAAGCAAGCCCTCAGTTTTCATCCTTCCATGCACTCTTCCTCCTACAGCATTCACACACCTGACTGCATGTCTGAATTTGAACCATCAGTGATGGTAGCTTTTCTTGTTGTTATTATTGTGGTCCTGCTAAATCAATGGTTATTAATTAAATTAAAGCAGCATGAGTGGAATAAAATGAACAGAAAAGGTACTGAAAATACAGTTCTGAACTCACAGCTGCACCTTTGAAAGCTGAAGTAGGCACTTTATCTGCTAGGTTACAGTGTCTAGTTATCATCTATGGGAAATTAAAGGTATTATTTTTACCACCGGAGGGCTCCCATATTTTTCCATTAACACAACAGAAACATATTGAAAATGTCTAATACTCAGGTGATAAAAACCATGAAGTTCAGACAAAGTATGTTCCCTACTTCACAGCAAGATTTATATGCACAAGACCTTTGAGAGAAATTAAGAGTAACTGCTGTGTTGCTGCTTTGACAAAAAGGCAGTGCAGATCATGTGATGAACAGGCTTTCATTTGGTGGTGATATCAGCCAAGCAGTATGAAAATGTAGAGTCTTGCCACTGGATGGAAAGCTCCAGATCCTTAACTAGCTGTGGGAGAGATGGCCGCTCAGCAGGGCTTTGTGAGGACAACACAAAGATAGCAACTTACATGAGATGAGGCTGTGGCCCAGAGAGGACAATTGATCCTGCTCAGAAGCACAGTTTAACCTGTGTAAGTCCCATTTGTAATGAGGTGTATAGGTTTTGTTTGCACGAGCGCATGTGTATTTCACCCTTCAAAAGAGGTGGTGGATTTAATGACTCTGTTTCCATCATTCTTCCTTCTCCCCCAGCCATCTCACTATAGCCATCGCTTATACTCTAGTGGAAGAACCTGTGTGGACTCTGTGTGTTCTGGAAAAGTATTTTGCTGACTTGGTTACAGAGTCTTGGGAAACAGTTATGTAGATTTGTGTTGTTTGTACCAGCTACACACAATAGATTAGGTCAATGACAGGAACATGCAAGGCAAGGGGCAGCATCAGTGAGTACCAATAGATCCCATTAAATTCTACCAGCAAAGATTTTGGCCCTCTGAGAGCAGGAGAAGCAGATTTTGCAAATTCAGCTGGGAGAAGGAACACATTTCTTAACGTATTAGGAAGATGTAAGAGAGTTTGTGTCTGTGTTACTCTGGAATTGGAACGTCAGTAAGTGCATAGTTCAAGCTGAGATCTGCTGAGCACTATACAAAGTGCACTATGCTATATAAAAGCATTATTGTTGTGTAAGAAATGGTTTCACTAGGATGAAGTGAGGGACTGAGGTGCCCAGGCCCCTTCCCCAACAGGTAGTTCTGCCCATGTGGTTTGGGAGTTGTGTTCTAAAAGGAAGACAATGCAGGGACGTTCTTTAAACCACTGTCAGAGACAAACCTCAGGCAATGCTTCCTGCTAACCAGCAGTGCCACCGCTCCTTGACCACAGAGTCCTCAAGACCATTAACTTTGTGCCTCCCCACATATCTGGGGATCTCAAAATTCTTACTGTTGCCTTCCAGAAGACAGGAACACGGATGTGCTTGGATTGATTCTGAAACCAGGACTCAGAAATGCCAAAGCAGGGAAAATGTTTGCTTAAAACTTTTTTTCTTTCTGAAGAAAAAGTAGCTATGGAATGACCTGAAAAACATTTGCATTTGGTTGCATTTTCTCAGGGAAAAAGAAGTTCTGAACAAATCTAAACATTGTGCTTTCTCTTATTTTTAAAATTCCTGTATTCTTTAATGGAAACTACTGCTTCATAGGGAATGATAATTTTAATGCTTAACATAAGAAAAGAAAAAAATCTCAAGAAGAAAAAACATTTAATTTTTAATAAATACTACTTAGGCAAATATAGACATACATATTACAGCCTTTTGGTTAGGCCATTTTGGAAATATTTTAGGACACTATGGAAGGGAAATCACTGTAAGGTGTCCCACTTTGTTTCTCAAAGTTTTTTTACAACTAGTATTGAAGCAAATATCACTGATAAGCATGTATCAGTTCCTGATTGTATTAATGCTGTCTTGCTACTGGTCTAATATATGTCCTTGAACATATCACTTAGCATCACTAAGTTATAGTTTAATTTGAATATAATTATGAGAAAAATTAAGCTTGGAAGTAGTGCCATGAAATCATCTGATCCATCTCCCTGCTCTAGGGCAAGACCCATCCTACCTCACATGGGTATTTTCTAACTTTCTGACTAATTTTATGTTCTTAAAATCTTTCAGTGATGGAGACACAATTGCTTCCCTACGCCAATCTGCTCTAGTGCTTCACTTGCCATTAGCAGTAGTGCACATCACTAGAAACTTTGTCCTCATGTGTGACCTGAATCTTACTGCAGTTTAAGCCTTGTTCTCTTATTCATGTTGACATGGAGAAGGGCCCATTGCCTTCCTTTTTGTACAGTTTCTTAACTAGGAGATGTTTCTCCTAAGCCTTCTCATCTCTAGACTGATCACTTCCAGTTCTTTCCAGCTTTCTAGATCATGCTTTCCAGATCTCGGGCCAGTCTTATTTCTCTTCACAAATAAGTCTTATTTGCTAATATCTGTCTTGAATGCTGGGGTCCAGACTTTAATGTAATATTCCAGCTGAGACCTCACCAGTGCAGAGAGGTCTGATGTGCCTGGTCATCTGTGCTCCTCTTTAAACTGTCCATGAGGGTGTTTGGGTTTTTTTCCAAGATGACCTTACACTGGTAACTCCTGTTCAGCTTGAGCTTTTTCTGCAGAATTTCTGCCTCACTTACTGTTCCCGATCCCATGTTTGTGCCATCCACTGTTCTGCTAAAGTGAGGCAACTTGTTTGTGTCTGCACTCATTTACATCCAAGGAAATGTTAAATAACTCCTTTGCTTGGGAATTGAAGAAGACACCTCTGCGGTCCAGTTCAAATTTAAATAGGGAGGAGCTGTCCCTGCGGGAACTTGGTAATGTCACACTGGTGAATGTGGCTGGTCTTTCCAACATGCAGCAAGCATTATGACTGCAAAAAATCAAAGATTTGAGCTCGGGCCTCACCTGAGCAGCACTCACTAGGTCTCCTCAGGGCTCAGTCTCCTGTCACTGGAGTCAGCACTTGAATACAGCTATGCCATTTCTGTCAACACTGAATGGTCTTTGCAGGTCTCCTATCCAAAAATCAACCTAATATGAGCCTGCTAGCTAATAAAACTATAGAAGGTTACAGAACAAGGTGGTTTGTCTGTAGGCCAGGTAGCATGATTAACAGCAGGCATTTAATTGATTCTGATGTCTTCAATGATCAGCATCGGAATGGATTATTGCCTCCCAGCTCAGATTTACTGTTGACGACGTACCATGGCATACCACTAAACTGTCCTGAAGGTGATTTCTGGCCAGCACAATATCATGCAACTGCATTGCAATGACATTTTGTGACAAAAAGAAAAAAAAAAGAAAAAAAAAATCAATGGCATGCTTTAGGTCACCAGCCACATATCTGCAATGTGTCCTGAAAGGTGGCTTTTTCCAATGGGGCAGCCCTGAAACTGCTGCAGGTCATTGTACCTATGCCCCTATTGTGGCAGGAATTTAATTTTTGATTTAATTTTTCATCTTAGTAAAGAAGGAGAATGTTGCAAACCAGCCACAACCTTTCAGATATCTATATGTGTATATATCTATATATATCTATATATATCTCCCTCATGCTTTGCTAAATGTTTGATTTTGCCTGGTTTTAGATGTTTTCATTAAATTTAAAAAACCCCAAACCTTATCTTTTTTTCTCTCTCTCATTCCTTTTCTTTCTCATGAAAATTTCATTTTGGGGCAACCCAAGCCTTCACATTTAACCAAAAAAGGACATATTTTGTTTTAGACATGTTTAGCACTTTTTCTGTTGTTGGTTCCTTATTACACAAAGGAAATAGTTTTGACTCATAGCCAGGAAGTAGTGTTTGGAGGACATTGAACTTGGATCCTTCAGTATTTTCAGAGCTATTCTACCTGTATTTTCCAGCTGAAACGGTATGTCAAATTGATTGGAGGGTTTCTGTAATCTTCTCCTTATTCTTAAATATCACCTAGTAGGGATGTGGGAGGAAATACTTCCCTTGAATCTAGCAGGAGAGAAATCAAGGCACTTTTATAGTCCCTTGGCTCTCTAGTTCACTATTTGGAGTAACTTATTGTTGTGGTTCACTGTCCGCCAGGTTTTACTATACAGGACTTGGTCTTGTTGGCTCTTGTGGTGTGTTTGTGGTGCAGGAATATGAAGATCCCGTGCTGAGTAATATTTGCTTCTGCTCCTTGTCTTCCCAAGTTCCCATGGCCAGTTTGCTACAGGGGAAGTATGTCTGGATGGGGCTTACAGCCCTTGATTGGCAGTGACTGAGAGCTGAAGTGGCAGGTTGACTTCAATGCAAATCCAATTTCTCCTCCTTTATTAGTGCATCTTGAGTACTATTTTGCAACGGTGAAGCTGGTGCAATTTACTGAGCGAATTTACACTTCAGTGATGTGGCAAGAGCTATGGTAATGAGTGAAAGCCAGCTTAGATGAACAGCAGTGCTGCTACTGCTTACCACTGTGATGTCCTCCCACCTGACTGAAATTGCCTTGAGGGCCACATGCTTCGTACGTGGTATGTGTGAAAGGCTCTGGGTTCCGAGCTCATCTCTCAGGGATTGTCACCTCTCGGTGGGCATCTGTAATGGTAATATAGCACTGGTAGATTTGTGTGCCCTGTTTGACCACCTTGGGCAGAGTCTTGGGACTTCAACCTTACCACTGTGCAGTGTTGCTGAGCTGGGATCATCCCTTACTACCAGACAAGAAGAAATAGCAAAGTGAGCATTTCCTTCCTGCTTTCCCCTTTTCCCACTACTATGATCTGACAGCCAAGCTGACCTGTTCAGGTTTCTTGGCCACATTTTTTCCAGTGTTTATAAAAAACAAAATAGATTTTGAGTAAAACTTCTGGTTTCTGAAGACTTTTATTTAAGTATGTTGCTTTTTTTATCTTAAGGGATTTGCTAAAACTCATCTTATTTTAACCTATGCATTTTCAAAACATGAATCTTCTGGTTCCTGTGTGTATTAACCAAAAATAGCCTTTACAGTCTGGAACTGATCTCTGAAATGTGTTTTTACAAAATGTATTTTTGAATCAGTTCTTTTTATGTTGAGGAAAAATTACCCAACCCTTTGCTTACTGCACACTTTACTTTTGAGTGATTAAAAAAATTGCTATGAGGGGTGTTCTGTTTTTTGTCACGCCTAACGCTGAAATGTAAGAAGCCAACCCCTGCCTTATAGTGCAGCTGTTCAATGTCGGGTAAAGGCAACAAGAGACTCCAGCTGTAGGTCTTAGGGCCATAGACTGTCTGCTGTGGTGGCTGAACCTCTGAGCTCAGTTCTGTCCATAACAGCAGTTCGTAACAAAAATGGGGTGCAGTATGTATTTTCCTTTATGCTTCCAGAAACAGTGTGAAGCAGGTGACTGGGAGGACTGGACTGGTGGGAATACTTTTTATGAAGCTTCTTCCTTGAAACACAATGTAGTTTCATTGAAATCCAAATGTCTGGTGGGAGCATAGGGAAGTCTCCAACAACTTTATGAGAATTTTCTGAGTGGAAGTTAAGCTGCCTGATCTAAACTAGCAGGAAAGAAAGTGACCTAGTATGGCTAATACATGTGTCCTCTGGGCATGCAGGGGCAAAGGACAGAGTCAAACTGAAGTCCTAGCATAGAGTGATTCAGAAGATGAACAAAGCTGTACACCTCCTCCATCCCAAGTGGACACTTTAACTGGTGTGGAGGTACCGATCACTTCTGTTAGGCCTGTTCCAGTCTAGTAGTTACTAGCATCAGTGACTAGTAGTTGGCCCAAGCTGAGGTTGGATTATGTGCCTTGTGCGGGATCCTTGTCCACATTCCAGGCTGGTGGCCTCTCTTGGAGTCAGATGAGAGCTGGGCCTTCAACCTACTACTGGTTACCCATGCTGCTCTGCACTGCAGTGGCTATGAAATGTTTTGCTTCTATACAAACCTTGCAACATTTTGTAAACATGATATTTTGGTTTCCTTGGAACAAGTTTTGGGAGTTCAGGCAACATTTTGCTGGGACCCAGTGTTTGGTTGGTTCCTTTCTTCTGCTTTCTCCTTGGAGATCTGTGAGCATGACTTTCAAAGCAGTGCTGGGTCCTACTCTTTGTCCCTTGGCTGAATGAATCTCTCAAGCAGCTCTGAGACACTCAGCCCTTTTGTCTGATTGAGTCTCATTTCCCTGTTGTACTGCAGTCTTGCCTTTCTTCTTGTTTTCCATTTTCCCTTAATCTATCTTTCAATGGGGTGTCAAATACCTCTTTAAAAATCCAGACATGCCACTTTAGCCTACCTCCCAGTCTGGTCCTGTAAAAAAGTCATGAGTGTTTGCTGTGTCTTCTGCACACACCTGCATGATGCTGCAAAACTCCCTCTGCTAAAGAAACAGGGTTTCCTTGAGGGAATTGTGCATAGTAGGTGGGTTATCAGCAGCCACCACACAGGTGTAAAGGAAACTTGCATATGAAGGCAGCTTTCTGCCCCAGATGCAGTTTTCTTGCAAGGCTTAGGCTTCCATTTGAGGAACAGTTGTATGTCTTGTTTGGCTTGAACATCCTCAATCTACTCACACAGGCAGAGAGATGTCTGATGTGTGAGATGATGACTTTTTGTTACCACTGTATTTGGGTAGCACAACACAGAGGTTAATATTTTCAGGGAAGTTCAGAGTTGTGACTCTGGCCTTGAATAAATAAGCATTGTGGTGTTAATCCTAGGGGTACCAGCAAAGACAAATCTCCATGAATCTGCAGGTCTCTGGCCCTTAAGTCTCCTTTTGAGATTTGAATTTTGTCCTGCTGACCATTCACTTCCTCCTCAGTCTTCACAATGTTCCATTTCTCTCATCTAAATTTACCCTCCCCTTTTTCCTGACAGGTTAGCCTTGGCTTATGTTTAGAGAATTTTCTTTGAGATTGGCCTGTCCTGTCTTTTCTTCAATACAGATTCTTGTTTTCATGTCCAATTGCATCAACATCAAGGTCTCCCCATATATTTTTCTCACAGACAGCGGGGCATACTTTTATGGGTTATGGTAAAGCAAGGCAGGAGCTCTCCTGAGAGCTCACCATCCAAGCAAGCTCCCTGTCTGCGGTGGCAGGAAGCAGAGCCCAGCTACCCTGTCATCTGGACCAGTGCTTTGACTGTTGTGAGCTTCTCAGTACCTTGTCTTTTGGGAAGCTTTTTTTTTTGCTCCCCAATCTTCCTTAAGATATGATCACCCTGTCCCCATCTCCCCAAGGCCTCCTCAAGCCCTTTGTTTTTTATACCAGGACACTTGTACTGCATTTTCTTATTCTTTATTCCTTTATTACCTCTTGCTGCAAAGTCCTTGCTTCACCTAATTGTGTTATGGCTTGGATCCATCTGTATTCTTTCTCATGGGAATGTTCCAGCATGCTGCTCTCCTCCCTTTCTCAGTCTGAAGTTTAATCTCTTTTATAACTTTTCATCAGCTTTATGCAGCAGATGTGAGTTGGAGGTCTCAGCCTTTCCTCATCCCTGCCTGTCCTAAGGCTGCATTTTAGGCTACCCTCCCCTGCCCTGCTGCTATGTCTACTGCATGTAGTTTTTAGGTTCTTTTGACTTCAGTGTCTTAGGCAAAGTTATTTAGGCCATTAATGTGGTGACTTAGCCTAGCATTTCTGTCGAGTTGGCTTCTTTCCTGTTGCTCTTTTACCATCTTTACCCTACAAGTCTGCATGGAAAGGGGCAGGACGTTGTCCAGGGAGGTGACTGAGAAGTTTGGCCTCTGGGGTTATGGTGATGAAGGCCACTTGACCACTCCTCTCCACAAACACATGTGCCAGGCAGTGTTGGCAGGTCCTCTTGTTTGGTTTCATTTGTTTGCCTTTTGTGTTTTTTGCAAAAAGCCAGCAGTAGCAGCAGCAGCAGCTGTACGGCAATGGCACAGCCGCTCTATTCCTGGCCAAGAACCCTGTGAAATTAATCCACATCTCGCTGAAATCCTACCCTGCTTTCGGGTCACTGCCTCGTTCCAGCACCGCGGAAGGCAGGGATCCCGCGATGATTTATTACCAGCCCCAACGCACATATTATTATGAAATGAGTTTATTACACTCTAAATCTCCTGTTAATGTGCTACTGTTTTAATCCCTTTATCCAATTTTCAGTCTCTCAGGCTTGGCTGCTGTTCACTTGCACAAAACTCTCCATTCTGAAGGTTTTATTGTACGATATCCATATCCATTTATCCTGCTTTAAGGCTGCAGCGCTGAGGCTCTGCTGAGGAGGGGGAGCATGAGAAAGGGGATGGGCCAGGGGCTGCATGGCAGGAGTGGAAGAGAGTAGTCTGGCTTAGCCTGTAAGGGTAAAAAGTAGTTGAAGTGGGTAGAGGAAGATAGTGGGGGAAAAGAGGACCAGAGCTGATTTTATGAGGAGCAGCAAGGATAGCTACCGAGTCAACGGAATAAAGTGAAGGCAATGTGGTAAATCATATAAGAAGTGGGTAAGAGAGGAAGGGGCCTTAGCCTCTGCTTTGAGACCACCATGAATCAACAACTCTAGAAGTGGAGAAAAGAGAGGGCAGAAACAGAGCAAAGACAGAAAATGAAGGGAAAGGGCAAAAGGAAGAGTATGTGGAGGGATGGGAGAGGAGGAGCGTGAGGCTAAGTGGAGAGTGTGAGGGAGGAGACCTGGGGGCAAAGGGCTATTTGAGAGCCAGGGTGGAGACAGCATGCTCTGGGATGCACAACAAATGGGTTTGGGCAACGGACCAGTGAGAAGAATCACATTCTTGATTTCCCCCATTAGCAGTCAGGGACCAACCTCAGCACAGACAGAGGGAAATGCCTCACAGGAGTTTCTGTGAGTCAGATCAGTGTTGCCATGGGGAGGTGTCTCACAAGGATCAAGGATCAATATTTCCTCCTATGCACTCAGCCTTCCTCCTCTCCAGACTGGGCCCTCTAGGCTGATGACTGCCCCAGCCAGCCGTTTGGAGATGGCCTGCAGAAGGGAAGAGGTGATTCTTGGCATTTCAGATCATTGGCTGGAGGGAGTTTGCTCTGCAGTGTTGTGGCAGGTGATGAGTATTGAATACTTCCACTCAGCCCTCAGACCAGAGAGGGACATGGCTGCAGTAGACTTGAGATGAGAAAATGGGTCCCAGAACAGATCCCTAGAGACAGCCCTCCACTCCATTGTTGCAAGTGCTACAGTAGGCACTACTTTCATTTACTCCAGCTAAGGATCTGATCTAGAGCCATATCCAGTACCTAGTGAAAACCAGTAGACCTATGCTTATCCAGCCCTGCTGTTAGCTCCAGCTACATGTGCACCAGAATAAAGAAACTGCCTGAGCCATAAAGCAGCATTGCATGCCCCAGCTGGTGGTGAGAAGTGTCAGAGGTGGCAGTGTGTGGTTGCCTGCAGAAATGAGGCAGGATGGTTGGGTCCCATGCCCGGGTCTGCTGTTCATTTGCTGAATTGCTGAGGTACTTTCAACACCTCAATGTGTGCAGCTACAGGATGAGCACAGTGACCCTACTCCATCTCGTCCTTTTAGGTTGATGCCTGTGGGCTGGTACTCTGTGGCTGCCAACTGTGGCTTGCAGGATCCTGTAGGGAGAATGCTATTGCATGAGGTTTTTTTGTACCTAACTCCCTAGGCTGCATTAAAAAATCACAGCCACAGAACATTGTGTTAAGTGTCTGCACTAGAATGTTCCTCTGCTGTTTCATGCCCTCTTGTTGTACAGATCTGTATCATGCTATGCACTGTCTAGTAGGTACTTGTGCAAAAATCTGTGTTACATTTTGCACAGAAAAATACATAGCAGAATGCAAAGTCATTAAGCTTCTTTCTGATGAAGTGCAAATCTTTATGGCTTTCTTCCCAACATAATTTATTGTACTTATAAAAACAAAATAAGAATAAAATGTATGCACAAATTTTGAAAATCAAGATATAGGAGAAGGGAATGCAGATAAATAAAGCTCCCCAAAACTTCTTTGGGAGTAGTGGAAAAATCCCCAAACTTTAAACCAGAATTGAGAAGCAAAGAGATTTACTTAAAATAGCACAAGCTCTTGTGATGGAACTGCTGAGTAGCTAATGTCCTTGGCTTTTTTAGCTAGCCAGTTATTTAAAATAGCTCCTGCCCATAGTGTTTGCTTTATGGTGTTCTTCTCCTTCCTTCCACCTATTCTCTTTCATTTTCTCCAGAGAGATATTTTATCAGATGTAGGCAGTGAGAGTAGGAGAAACAGAGATTAAGTGAGATGGTTAGGAAGCTAATGTTTTTGGTCCATAGGAGGGATTCAGAAACTGAAGAGGCTTCTTGTAGTTCAGCCCATACTGGAGAGCTGGACTTGCTGCACCTCTACAGAGGATTAGTTGAGGGAAGTGCAAAGTAAGTGTCAGAGCAGAAGGTCTCAAAGGGTCTGCCAGTCTGGGCTGTGTTCTGGTCTCAGCCCTTCTTCCAGTCTCAACACCTTGGGCAAGTCTAAGACTTGTTCTGTGCCTCAGTTTCCCTTCTGTACAAGGCGATAATGACTTGATAGAAGGTACTTGGTGGATCACTCTGAAATGCTTGAAGATGAGGAGGTTTGCTGACTTCTAATATTCATTTGGATCTTGTAGCCAATGTAAGCTTTAAGTCTTTAACAGGCAGCAAAAGCCTTCCTCTGACCTTGGTGAAGATTTTTGCTCGGTCCTGCCCTGTGTTTCATGGGAGACTCGTGGGCTGGGGCAGGTGAAGTATTAGAGAAAGCCACCAGCAGGAAACCAGTGCCTTGGTGATCACCCAGTCCAGCTGAAGCCAGCAACCACACTCAGAGATCCTGTCAGGTCAAGATTTCACCAAGCACCTGACTCTCCTCTCAATGCAACACCCATCTGGCCTCATGGTGGCCCTTTCTGAGCTCTACCATTGACCCCATCAGATAGCCCTACCTCTCTAGCCTTCCCTGCCGTCCTCTTCCTTACCCCTCCTGCTCCCCCCTCCACCCCTCACCCTGCCTGGCTGTCTGCCCTGCTCCTCTGACTCCCTCCCACGATTTCCCTCTCCTCCCACACCCCACTCCTCCTTTTCTCACCCTCTTTCCATGACTCCAGCTCCTGCTTCCTTTTTGTCTCACACGCTCCCCTTCTCCTGCTACCCTCCCACATCCTTATAGCCTCCCCCCTACACTCCTGCGCTCTCCCTCTCATGTCGAGGACTTGCCTCTACTCTCTGACACAGAAGCCTGTATCACTTCCAAGGCTCCTGCTGTCAGCTGGGGAATAGATAAAGATAAATGATATTATGTTAAATTCCACTTAATGACAAATTTTTAATTTTCTGAACATGGTCATTTTCTGGCTAGTGAATCAAGTGTAGGGAGCTAATTACATGAAGATCTGAACAAAAATAACTCCTAATTTTCAAGGATAATGGAAGAGAAATGTTGGAGATTAATGGCACTATTTATCTTTTTTAAATTTCTATCTTTCTCTGTGATAGCACTGCTCCCCAAGGAAAATATTCATAAAATGAAATTGAAGTCGTAACTTAATAGGTTATTAAAATTTTTGAGTGCATATCACTTTCCTTCCGCCGCACTGTAAATTTAAATTGAAGTTTGCGGCTCCTCGAGTCACCAGCGGAGTTTTTTTTATGATGGCACAATAGAGGGAAACATGCATCTTTGTCAGGAGGTATTTGCTATTCTAATTTTATGGCAGGCCGGATTATCAGAAAGGAATGTCAGAGCACGGGGAAGCTGACAACACTACAGCCTTCAGCCATGTGTTTCCATTAACGCCCAAAGCCGTCCAGGGGTTTCTCTGGACTGTTATTTTCCATTTCAGTCTTTTATCTTGATTTAAAGTGAGGGCGCCGAAAATTCAGCTCCTGTCATTTTTCTCACTCTCTCTCTCTTTTTCTCACTTTCTCCCTTCCCACTCCTTTTTTCTTTTTTTCTTTCTCTGCCTCTGCTCACTGCCTCTCTTCCATCTTTTTTCCTTTTTTTTTTTTTTTTAATCCTCTCCTCAGTCCCTGGCGGGAGATCCTCTCTCTGTGTCCCTGTCCCTCCCCCACATGTCTGTGGTCCTTTGGGTGTAAAGCTCCAGGGAGCGGTGCCTGGGGATGGGGGCAGGGAGGGTATTTTTCCTCTGTTCTCTAGAAAGGGGCTGCCTTAAGGCTCTGTCTAGGAGCGTGGCACACAGGGCTTCCTAGGCAGCACATCGGGCCATGGTTTTAGTTGAGTATCAATTTGATGCCTGTCTTGGCTGTGTCAGATGCCAATGCCAGGGATAAGGTGCTTTGTGGAATCAGACCCCTCTACCTCAGCATGAGGCAGCTGGAGCAATGGACATGAGCAGAGACAAGAGGGAATATTCAATCCTCTCTTCCACCAGCTTGCTGAGTAGCATCAGCCACCTCACCTCACTTCACCTGCCTTTCCCTGCCTGGTTTGCACTGTGGGGCAGAGCCTTTTACTCTGTGCTTGCTCTGGTGTGCTGCTGGAGTTTCCTAGACACTGCTCAACCCCACTGCAACTTGAGGCGCACTTTAGCAGGGTTTCAATACACCAAGGATGGGGCTGCCCTAACCTGGGCAGCTCTGTTGGTGTGTGTTGCCTCGTTGAAGATCTCCCTCATCTGTGTGTGGCAGACTTGACCTGTTCCTCTTTGGCCCTATCCCTTCTCTTTTTCCAGCAAGAACACATTCATCTCTGAGGCTCCAAAGGTTTTAAACCAGGGACAGTACAAAGACTCCTCCTAAAGAAGGTTCAGCTCCTCCTGAATCACCACCTGGTACAATTCCTCTTGGCTGACCAGATTGCAGGGATCCAATTTGGTCTTCTTCTGAATGGGAAGGGTCCAAGGTGTCTCATCTGCCCCTGATCTCTGCACATATGGGACCTTTCCAGCTTTTTTTGTGCTGGTGAAAGGTTTGGGTTGTTTTTTTGGAGGGAGGTTTTGTTCAGCACATCTAGAGCCAAAGCCAGTAAGTTACAAAACAAAACCCCATCAGTTTCAGGGTAATGTTATTTGTATTTTTATTGCCTTCTGGAGTTTTTTAATCTGTTAGGTTTTCTTCCACTAAAGGACAGCTAAACCTCTGCCCTTCAACACCTCCCTCTCAAAACTCATATCCCTAAGATGTCATCAGTCCAGATGCTGCAGATGCTGAAGACTGAAGAGAAGCAGCAAGTATCAAAAGGCCCAGAATAAAGCTAGGAAAGTAGTGGCCATCTGCAGCAAGCATCTCAGATTTTGCCAAGGTCTAAAGGGACTGTGACAGCAGTGTCCTCTTTACTGGCCTCACTCAGATCTCAGGGCTATGTGTGCCTGGGAGCTGGGATGTTGTGGTGCCCAGTGTGGCAGGGCTGCTAAGGAATGAAAGATGCCAGCACCTTTGTAGATGGCTGCCTGTGTAAACTACAGGGCACATAACAACTCTGTTTTTCTCCTTGGGATCTGGTTGTGCAGCCATAGCCTCCTCAAGCTGCTGCCTTGAAGGGAACTGGACATATACCAGGCCATCCTGGAAAATGTACCCTGAAGGCATGATCCTGGTGGAATCAGTGTCTGTTGGACAGTGTCACCATCATTCCTGGTGCCCAGCCTGTGTGGGAGTATGTTGATTCCCCCATCTCATCGCTCCCACTGCATCCACGGACGATGACACTCACCCAGCTTTGCCAGATCAAATGCCCACATCTCTGTCTGGCCTGAAGTGACACATTTGATGGGAGTGAGAAATTATCAGTTCCTGCTGGCCTCACTGCTCTTGCCCAGAAAATATGTAAGTTTTTTGGAGGGCCCCGGTGAGAAGGGTGCTGCAGAAGAGCAAGGCATGTTCTGGAGTCCTGCCAAGAGACATAAAGTTGGAGGCTTGGCACAGCTTTCAGCAGAGGACATGCTTCCTCTCTGCCCTGTGAAACTGGCCAGGTCCTGACACTTCTCCACACTTCATGGTATGCTCTGTTAATTCAAGGCAAGAGAAGAAGCTCTGGGGTTCCTGTATTTTCTTGGCAGCTCACCTCTGCACCCAAGGGACCTTTTGTCTGCCGGCTGCCCAAGGAGTGCGCCAGCCCTGCTCTGCTGTGCACGTGCAGGCTGCACAGGCTGGACCATCTGTGTTTCTCTGCCCTGCTACATCCTGCTCTCCCTGCTCAGCACTGGAGATGGGTTTTCAGGAGGAGCTCTGGACAGCACTCCCACAGATCCTGTTTTCTGCCAGAAACGGGAATAGGGGAGATTTTAGCAGGGCCTATTCTTGCCCTGTGACTCCATGTGCTGGGTATGTGCCTTCTACCAGAGGTCTCAAGTTTGTCTTAGAGGCGAGTGGTGATTTGCAGTTTGGAGATGGTATATTGTTCAGACCCTTCTGTCTATTCTGTGATGCCTGTGAATGGTTTTCATTTGATGAGTTTCTTCTCTTCCATTCCCTTGTTCCTAAGCTGGTGGCAGGTGTCACAATGTACCAAGGAAGACAGGCAGCATGGTGCTTAGGGGACTCTGCTTTGCCTGTCCCAGTTCTCAGGCACATCTCTGAGAGGTTTTGTAGATGGATGCCAGGCTTCTCCCCTGCCTCAGTTTCCTCACCTGTGTGATGAAGATAAAGAGCGCTTTCCAGAGGCACCTGAGGCTTTTACCTCTAGATCTCTGTGTGACATTCAGAGTCCTGTGGACCGTGATGGAGACATGCTAATCTGAAGTTAGACCTTCAGCATAACAGTGTGTCCTCTTTTCCCTCGCCCCCACCTTCTTCACTGATGTAAGCAGCTTTGGAGAACATGAGTCCTTAAGGGATGAGGAACAAAATAAATGCTTTTACATTTTTTCAGCTTCTCTTATTTTCCTTGCCCATAAGGATTCTGAGTAACAAATGAAACACGACTGCTATCTGTATGACTGATCTATTTGTATAATTCTGTCTATGGACTCAGGCCCCAGAAGACACATCCAAGGAGAGAGGGTGTAGGCAGGAAGGAAGCTATTTATCCCTGGTAGAAACTGTAGTGTTGGCATTGATGACAGCTCTTTACCAATGTGTGGGGAAGGCCAGAATTTGACTGCTGAAGATGCAAAACCTTCTGGGGAACAGCATGGCAGCAGAATGGAAGTGGAACATATGGGTGGTTTAGGTCCCTGGGAAAGCACCAGTGGATCAGATGCTGTGTTGGGCTGGCATGGGAAGATGCTGGTGGGACAGAGTCTGTGAGATCTGGAGGTCCCTGCTGATGTAAATCAAGATGGCTCTATTGTGCCTGCAGTGTAAATCCAAAATGCACCCTTTGTCATTGTTGGGCCAGCCAGTCTTGCCTAGGCAGGCACCGGTGGCTTTCTGAGCTGCCTTCTCATAGCTTTTCCTCTCACTGCCTTCCTCCCCTCACCTCTTGTACTTGATTTGGTCTTATTAAATTGATACATAGATGCGAGCTGGCTGGGCCATAGTAAAGCAGCCCTGACCCTGGGAGGGAGAGGAGCATCCTACCTCCCTTTGCCAGACAATGAGGCCAGTCAGCCCTCAGTAATTGAGCTTTAATAGACTCTGAGAGGGGTGTAGCTCTCCAGGGAGCAGCCTCAGCTGGCAGCCCAGGGGGGACGGTACCTATTGAAAAAGGCTTTCATGAGAGTAGGGAATAGTCCTTGCCCCGTGCCGACAGATGAGGCAGAAGAAGAATTATCAACAGGAAACGCTAGACATTCATCCAGTTCTCTTGCATGAGTGAATGAGCTGGGAAACCTGCACATGGAAGTCTGAGGTCTCTGAATAACGATGTACTGGAATTATTTGGTGCTTGATTTCTGGAGCCCTGTCTCCCTCCTCTCTGTTTCTTGTGCACTTTCCATGTTCTCTGATCACGTATGCCTGCTTTCCTCTGTCCCCTGGGACATTCTCACCCTAGAATATTGTTTTTCTGTCCACTGTAAAGATAATTCTTAAGGTTCCCCCATCTCAGTGAGAAAGTAAATTCTCCTTGAAAGCTGAACTTCATGGTGTAGGACTGTTTTCCCTGATAGGCAGATATGAGATTCTCCAGTTGGAGATGTGGAGGAGGCTCAGAAGATGGACTCCAGCACTGCTGACCTCTACCAGTTGAACTTAGCATTTGACTAAGAGAAGAATGCACACGATTTCTCTCTTGAGTCTTTGAAATAAAGGTAACCTGCAATATTTTAAATTAATTTAAGCCCCAAACCAGGTGCATCTGGCAGCTGCTCTTGTTTTCTGGTGGAGCTGGAGGTGAATGAGCTGAAGCTGAGCTGAGCCTGGAACCCATCAAACCTGCCTCTGGGTCCTTTGACCCCAGCACAGGGTGACACCCTCGCATGAACATTGTCCCTTCTCTTTGCAGGCTTTTTCATTAGAAGGATAAGGTTTCTTCATCCAAGTGTCAGTAAAATCCAGAGAAGTGGCACAGGTTTACATCTCCACTAAGATTGTCTCAAGTTTATGAATTCTTCTCAGATGAATTAGCAGGTGATTTCCAAATGTGACTCCTGCTTATTAGACATGGCTGTTGTTATCAGCTTTCAGGTGATGTTCCATGCGCTGAGAGCAGTTTCTGTGGGGTCTGATGACTTAGCACATGTGTAATACATGTTCTATAAAGAGCACCACCTGTATAATCACATGTACCACTGTGCTTTCATGCACTGTCATGTGAGTTTGCCCTGATTTGCAGGAGTGCTTCCTGCTGTCTTCACATATATTCTGCAGAAGTGGGGTGGTCTTTTTTGTCTCAGAGGTCACACGTACTTTCCAGCTCCTCTGGTTTGTGTCTTTCACCTGAAAGCACATCCACAACCATCACAAGCAAGCCTGGGTTCAGCTTGGAAAAGGTGCAGATGTTGAGTATTTGAACAGCAATGACATGAAAGTGTATGTGGGGTTATTGAGGATGGATCATATGGGCAATGGATAAAATAAATGCATAAATTAAGAATACTTATCACATACTCTCTGCAGTCCTTAAAATATCTCATATAGATGGAAATTGGATCTAGGCAGGGAATATTTTTTTTCTATGAGAATTTGTAAACTGCAGTTACTTCTGTTCCAAAATGGGATAAGAAGTAAAAATACGTAATGCTTTCACAAAGGAGAAATTTGATTCTCATCTTGACCCTATCTCCCTCTACCCTAGCCCCAAAATTTTGTATTGGATCAAATGAAATATTTTGTTCCCAGTGCAACTTTTTCCCATTTGAAAGTCCCTTTTTAAGCCTAAATGATCTAGAACTTAAAAATGAAAAGTAATTTTCAATCATAAAGCAAATGTTTTTGTTTAGAAAATGTCAGAGCTGGAGGTTGCCATGGTTCCACAACTTTTTTTTTTTTTTTTTTTTCCTGTTTCCCCTCTCTGAAATTGCTTCAGGGAGAAATAATTGTTAGAAATTGACCCCTCCCTTTGGTTTTAATGAATTGATGCTCTGGGAAATAAGAGGTTTTCATGGAAAACCTGCACATGGCTCTAGAGGGAAAAAAAAAAAAGTTAGTTAGTATTACCACTCCTGGAGATTTTTTTTTTCTCCTTCACACCATCCCAACATCATGTGGCCAGATGAACTGTGAGCCTTAAGCTCAGGAAAAGAAAGAGAACTCTTTTTGAATCTTGTAGAAAATGTGGAAACTAGAATCCCATAGACAGGTTCTCTGAAGGTGTGTGAGTCCTCCTGCATGTGGCCCTAACCTTGTTGAAGATGTCATGATTTTTTAAACCAATCGTATGATTTTGGAATGGGGAGATGGTCTTATTCATCATTTTTAAGTGCTCAGTTTTAACAATACTGCATTATTCCCAGATAGCAGATGGGGAAATGGAGAAATGTGGTGAATTGCCAGCAGCAGAGCCAGAAATAGAACCCAGATGTCCTGGTCTTGTGTTGAAGCTCCCTGGTCTCTCCAGGAGGGCAATGAGCAGGCTGCAGTGCAGGGGGATCTTCCTCTCAGTGAAAAGCAAAGCCCTGATGGGCAGGGTGAATCCCCCCAGCTCACTGACGGGTTATGGAACGCTGGAACTCTGTCCGTCTGTCTGTCGGCACAGCCCTGCGCTGGTGCAGAGAGGAGGCATAGCGGTCCGGTGGGTCCCTGCCAGCTTTGTTGTCTGTGTCCCCACGCTGTGACGTGTGGCTCTGCCATCCCATCGCACAGAGCGGGCAGGTCAGCTTCTGTGTGCCTTTTCCACCTCGCTGCGTGTACGGCACAGGTCAGCTCGCCTGTGGTTTAGCGTGGCTGTGGGAAGCTGCCGGCTCCTGTGTTTAGCTGCCTTCAGGCCTAGCTAAGCCGAGGCAGTGTCTGGCTCCCCAGTCACAATCTCTCGTTAGAAAGAAATTAAAAGCCACTCAATTTTGGCTAATATCCCTCTGTAGGCCTTTAACTCCACCTGTGACTAACCCATTCATAATAGCTCTGTTTTAGTGGCTTGGGTTGATGTATCCTCGATTAATTTGGGAGGAGAGTGGCAGGGCCATATCTCTTTGTCTCCCCCTCTCTTACTCCCTGTCCTGCAGTCTGTCTTCTCCCACTATTTCATCTCTGCTATCATTTCTCCACTCATTCATCCTTTTCTCCCCCACAGCTGCCTTTCCCCTCCTCCCCCCCACTTTTTGGCGTTTTCTTCCCCAATTCCTGTTTGCCTGCCTTTCCCCTTTGTTCTCCTCATGTCCTTTAACCTTCCTCCTCTGGCTCTTTCCTCCTCCTCCTTTTTTCTTGGCTGGCATCGCTCCCTTTTCCTTTTTCAGCTCTCCCTTCCCTTCTCATCCCTTTTCTCCCTCCTTTGAACCCCTTTATCTGGTCCTCTCCCCCTGCACCTCTCCTCTCCCCCAACTCTCCCCTTGCTGCCTCTTCCTCTTTCCCCAGGTCTCAGATGCTCACGCGATTTCTCTCCCTCTTTGTTTCAGGCGCCCCCACCCCACTCTCGATTATTATTAATGATAAAGGCTAAAACATCACATCAGTAATTTCTGAGTGAGTTTTGCAATGAAGCTGGGGCCTTATCAGCCCCTCCCGAGTGCCACAAATTTTACTTTTGCAATTTCACGCCTTTGGTTATTATCACGCTGCTTCGTCCCTGCTCTGCCTTGCGCTTTCCCTCCCCCCCTCCTCTGGAGAGAGTACTTAAACTTGTTTTCATTCCCTTATTCTTTATTTTTTTAATGTCCACTCTCTCTGGAGCCAGTAATGTTCTTCCTCTTTTTTCCTCTCCCATTTTCTGTTAATTCTGTGCCATCTGCCTTAGCATCTGTTAAAAATAAAATTTCCCTCACAATGAGAAGCCCTCCCTGCCTTGCCTCCATCCCCTCCCCCACAGCCTCAGCCCCCCTACTTTTCCTGCCAGGGTTGTCGAAGGCTGCTGCTCTCCCTCTTGGGGTGCCTCTTCATCCCTCTTCCCAGCTCCTTGCCTGCCTTCCTGGGCCAGCTCAGCAGCATCCACTGGGCAATGGGGTGGGAGTGGGAGGAGAAGGGATGAAGAAGGGGGTCCTGGGTGCAGCTGAATTATTCTCACCCCATGTGTGCATGCATGTGTGTGCGTGGGTCTCTTACACGTGAGTGTTTCTGTGGGTCTAGGCATGACTAGCATCGATATGGGTAATCAGCACTGGTTGGAAGGGTGAGTTGTCTCCCTGGGACTGATGAGTGGGGCCACCCTGGGCACAGGAGAGTCTGGCTGCTGTGTAATGTACCAGCTCCCCACCATCTGTGCTCAGCAACTGAAGGCTCTTTTGACCAGAGCTGTGGTCAGCTGAGGTGTGGATTTGGCCAATGTGGAGCAAAGCTTCCACCAACCTGGTTGACATGAGCATGAAGAAAAACTTCTGGTCCAGAAATCATAGAATCATAGAATGGTTAGGGTTGGAAGGGACCTTGAAGATCATCCAGTTCCAACCCCCCTGCCATCAGCAGGGATACCTTCCACTAGATCAGGTTGCTCAAAGCCTCATCCAGCCTGGCCTTAAACACTTCCACAGAGGGGGCATCCACAACTTCCTTGGGGAACCTGTTGAAAGAAAGAGTCTTTGTTGATTTTTTTCAGAGTGATTTTCTTGTATGGCCAAGCTTAGAGTATGAAGTTGGCCAAGCCTCTGGGATTTCCTGCTTCCATCAAGGTCTTGGCTATGGGTCTGATGCGTGTGTGAAACCTCACTCTGGCACAGTGCCTTGGAGGGGCTTTGGTTGTTACTTCCCCCGGGCAAGTTTTTGGGGATAAGGAGATAGAGGCTGTGGTCCCCACTAAAAGTTTCTTTCATGATTTCCTGTCTGATGGCTTGATTCCCACAGCAGAAGGTTGGATCCTTCATGGAGTCTGTGAGACTTGTGTGCTGGGCTTTGGGAACTGCCTCGTGTCAGTGCTCACTTGTCCCTAGTCCAAGTCAGGCCAGAACTTGAACAGGGATCTGGGTCTTCCACCTTGCTCACCCTGACTCTGTGGTCACTTGGGACGTGTCCCAGCTTCACTATCAGGCCCTTCCTCTGGTCAGTCAGAGTCTTTGAAGAGTGTTTGGAGCACAGTGTTTTGGGAGATTCTTAGTTCATGACAATCAGCATCAGCATTTGCAAAATTGCTGACAACGGATCTCTGCTCACAAGCCCCTTCCTGAGGCTTTTGCTCCCCGGGGGCCTTCAGCTTTTCCTTTCCTGTGGTGCAGATGAAGTTTTTCAAACAACGTGGCTTAGCATCCCTTCTGCTGGCTCTACCATGTGTTCATGATCTCTGAGACAGGGCCTCAAGACTTTCCCATTTGTGCATGCCAGGAAAAGCGTGCTTATGTACTGTTGTGCCTGGGTTTATCTGACTTTGTGTGTTTGGGTTAAGGTCTCGCACCTAGATGTTGAGCGTATGCATGCGAGCCTTTGGGTATATCTATATGTCCAGCCTTCAGTGATGAACTGTTGCCTTCGCAGCTCTGGATGTGTGTGTGTTTATCTCTCAGTCCATGAGTGGTCAGTAGGCGCATCTGTGCGTGTGGGCATGAGTGTTTGCTCTGCGTACGTCTGAATGTGTGTCTACAGCAGGTGTGTCGGTGGCAGCCTACTTGAGCCCGGCTCCCTCGGCAGGTGTCTTTGGATGCCGCTGGATATGGGAAAGGAGGGTGCAGGGCCACCTGCCTCCTCCGCACATGCCTGCTCTGAGCCAGAGGGTGTGAGCCAGCAAAGTGCGAGCAGAGGGAGACCTCGGTGAGTTTACACGGAGCAAATCCCACCCTCTGTCTCCCCGCAGTGCCTCCATTAACAGCCACACTGAAGGGGCTCAGAAGTAGCATGATTCTGCTCCAGCACAATAACCTCTGCGGCTTTGATAACAACAAGCCCCCTTAAGCCCTCTTCCTCCTCCCAGCTCCCCTTTTCTCTGCCCTGCTCCCTTTGAGCCCTGCCGACAATAGGCAGGCCTGCTGCAGAGCTGCCCACAGCCCGGGCAGGCACACAAAGCCGCCGAGAGCTTACAGGAATTCTTTGGCAGGCTGCTGGTTGCTGCGGAGAAGAAGAAGGGCCCTTCATACTCGGAAGCTGTCTCATTGCCCCTGGCCCTATTCTCTTCCCGTGTTTGATAGACACTGAGCCACGGTAATCTCTCTCTGCCCCGAGGGGAACAACAGCTTTTGTGAAACAGATTTTTACAAACTGTTTTGACCCCACATCCCCG
>NW_010287169.1:0-1044 GCF_000700745.2 Antrostomus carolinensis
CGGCCCGTGTCCCACCTTCACACCATCACGGATGGACACAGCACCTGGGTGACTGTGGCCATCCCAGCACGGCCCTCAGCCCCGTCCCTGGGAGGAGGAGGAGGAGGAGGTGATGGTGACATGGTTGGGTACCACATGTGCCCATGGTCAGTGGTCACTGGCACATCCTGGCACAGCAGATGTTACCTTCGGCACTGTGGTGGGACTGGCCTGTGCTTGGTGCTTCTCCCGTTGTGATGGGCTGGTGAGGACTGGGGGGGGAGGAGGTGCTTGGTGCTTCTCCAGTTGTGATGGGCTGGTGAGGACTGGGAGAGGAGGAGGAAGAGGAGAAGGAGGAGGAGAAGGAGAAGGTGATGGTGACATGGTTGGGTGCCACATGTGCCCATAGTCAGTGGTCACTGGCACATCCTGGCACAACAGACGTTGCCTTTGACACTGTGGTTGGGACCAGCACATGCTTGGTGCTTTACCAGTCTGGTGATGGACTGGTGAGGACTGGGAGAGGAGGAGGAAGAGGAGGAGGAGGAGGAGGAGGAGGTGGTAGTGACATGGTTGAGCACCACATGTCCTCATGGGCAGTGGCCACCAGCACATCCTGGCACCACACATGTTGCCTTTGACACTGTGGTTGGGACCAGCACATGCTTGGTGCTTTACCAGTCTGGTGATGGACTGGTGAGGACTGGGAGAGGAGGAGGAAGAGGAGGAGGAGGAGGAGGAGGAGGTGGTAGTGACATGGTTGAGCACCACATGTCCTCATGGCCATGGGCAGTGGCCACCAGCACTGTGGTGGGACCACCACGTGTTTTTGGTGCTTCACCAGTCTGGTGATGTACTGGTGAGAGGAGGAAGAAGAGGAGGAAGAGGAACCTTCTGATGATCTCAGTGCTACCAACCACCACCAAACAACCAAATCCCACCACGCTGCTACCCACGTGATGAACTCTCCACCTGGATCACCATGAAACCCAAAGCAGCGTGCCTCAGTTTCCCCACTTGCAACCCACCGTGGACTCGTGTATGGACTCGCACGGTGTGCACGCG
>NW_010287170.1:0-344 GCF_000700745.2 Antrostomus carolinensis
TGGCTCCTGTGCTTCCCCCCGTGTCCCCACACTGTTCCTGACCCCCGATTCATTTTGGGACTGTCACAGATGGGGCTTTGGGTGCAGAGGGGGAGCGGGGACCCACAGGGCAGCGTGCGCCTTCCCTCCTCCCCAAATCCTCCCCGTGCAGAGCTGCTGCTGATGGGTATCTTTGGACTTGGGGATTCAGTATCTGTTGGGGTGACCCAGCTGGGCTTTCGGTCTCTTCTCTTCAGGTTCTTATAAATGTGATAAAAATCCCTCCAGGAAACCCAGCCCCGGAGCTGGGACTGAAGCGCTGGTGGGGTCTGGCCCCGTCGCATCCCGGCCGGAGCCGTGTGCCG
>NW_010287170.1:377-2204 GCF_000700745.2 Antrostomus carolinensis
GGAAACCTGGGGCTCAGGGGGCAGCGGCCGCCCTCGTGCCACGCTGATGATAAATGTGCTCGTGCAGACGGGGCACCTGCCCGCCGAGCTCTCTAGGCATGTCACGGGGAGAAAAATAGCAACGATGGAATCAAACCAAGGCTGCTGCTGCTGCTGCACAGGAGTAAATAGAAATATTTCCATTTCAGTTCCTTTAGGAAGGACGTCTGACATCCTGCAGGGACCCAGGGGCCGGGGTACTGGTCAGGGTCAGGGACATCCTGAATATGCTGCCCAAAATCCATGCTAAAGCTGGAGGCTTCCAACAGAAATGTGAGTTTATGGGCAAAAAACAAAGGCAATTAAAACTCTTTCACAGGAGGCGTCGTTGTAGCTGTTTCCTGCAGCCTCCTGGCTGCAGGACCCCCGAAGCAGGACCCCAGAAGGGCACAGTAATGAGGGTCCCCCACCCTGGGCAGGCAGCGTTCATCCACCCCAGCTGATGCTCATCTCCCTGCCCAGGCTGGGTGCCCTGGCCCCATGCAGGGGTGGCCGTGGTTGGTTTGCCCCACGGGATTTCGGTGTCCTACCTGGTCCCTGTCGTTGCTTTTCTTGAGAGGTTTTGTTTCCCCGCTGCAGATTTCTCCTGCCTGGTCCCTTTGGCTCAGGATCACCGTAAATGACCGGGTTTGGATCTGGTGCTGGTGGGAGCCGAGGGGGCGGATGGGCAGCCAGTGCTTTTGCCAAATCTGCCTGTTTTCCAGGACTTTGTGTGGGGCTCCTTGGTGCTCCCTGTCCCTCTGCTCCCACTTTGGGTGCCTCTCTGGATGGTGCAGGGCAGGAAGAGGCTGTGGGATTGAACAGGGCTGTTACCTTTGGGAACTGGGGGAAAAGCAAGTGTGTCCCCAGACGGAGTCCCTGGGTCCTGCTGGTGGATCTGGTGCAGGGGCTCAGTGGGGGCCAAGCGCTGATGGGGCCGTGGGAGACAGGGTCAGTCCCAGCCCAAGGGGCCACCAGCCACTGCTGCTCCCCAGGACCACTGACCTTCCCCATCCTGCTCCGGGTGCTGCCAACCAGACCCAGGGGGTGCGGCAGCCTCCTGCCTGAAAGCTCATTAGGAAGGCTGAGTCCTCTTCTCTCGCTTGCATTAGCACAAGAAGAAATAAGTGCATATTTTCACCCCGGAGCCCCGGCTCTGGTTTCACCCAGCTCCTGTTAGCATTAACTGGGCAGGAATGTCCCGGGAGCAGGAAGAGCCTCTTGCCCCAGGACAAGTGGAGGAGCCTCAAGAGAGGAATTCATCTGGGGGGCCACGTCCCCTCCGGTGCAGAGCCAGCTGGAGCCAGGTACAATGCAGCCCCTAATCCCGGCACATTCCAGGCTGTGGCCCTTGGCTGGGGCTGATTCTGCTCTGGAGCAGGTGGAGTGGGGGCCAGGAGCATCCTCCAGCACCCGGCACCCTGTCTGTGCTGGGGGGCTGGGGAACGGGGACTGCTCCCATTGAGGGATCCTGCGGGACATGGGTGCTCTTCAGGATTTTAGTGTCCTTGGGAACTTTGTTTGGGGGAAAGCAGAGTTGATGTAAAATCCTAATTTTGGAAGAAGTTGGGGGGCTCTGAATTTCACCTGTGTTTGTTGCTAAAATAAGGTTTTTTGGCGCGAGTGGATCCCCTGTGCTCGTTAGGGAGCCCCAGCATGAGGGTGGGTGCCAGCTCCAGTCCCAGCTCCAGTCCCACAGCTGCAGGAGAACATCTAAACAGGGTTTGGGCTGGAGCTCGGTCCGGATCCCACCACGGTGTTGGCTCAGGGGCTCAGATCTGGGTGTTGCAGCAGCTCAGTGCCCGTGGG
>NW_010287170.1:2227-2537 GCF_000700745.2 Antrostomus carolinensis
CAGCTCATGGGACGCTCGGGTCCTGGCTCTGCCCAAGCCCAGAGACCCCCATCCTGGCTGGGTGCAAACGGCTCTGCAGCTTGGCCTGTTCTTGTGCTCAGCCCTTGGCCAAAGGAGCTGGGGCGGGGGTTTGGGGGGACACGAGCCAGGCACCCGATGCCCATCACCTTTGCCCTCCCTGCACCTTGGGGGACAGTGTCCCCATGGGGGAGCAGCGGGTGTGGGACACAGCTCCACGTGCTCCCCTTCCCCAGGGACCTGAGCCCATCACTTGGCCACCACATCCGCCATCCCCGTGGCCAGGCCACGG
>NW_010287171.1:0-226 GCF_000700745.2 Antrostomus carolinensis
TAGTTAAAGGTTAAACATAAGTTTAATGTCTCATTAATCAAAATACAAGATGTTCACTCCTAGATTTTAGCCTAGCACGTCAGCCACAGGTTTTTTTTATGGTTAAGTTTGAAATTCCTTTGTCTGCACTATTGAAATGCTGAAATGTCATTGCCCCTAAAGTCACTTTTCCTATATTTCTGTCTTGGTTGCATGAGGGAGCAGGAAACAATCAATCGTTCAATTT
>NW_010287172.1:0-647 GCF_000700745.2 Antrostomus carolinensis
CTCCCCCCCCCTTCCCCACGTCTCTTAAAGGGCCACTGTACCCTAAAAGCAGCTCTTAAAGGGGCAGCATCCCCCTCCCAGCTCTCTTAAAGGGCCAGTACCCTGTCCCAGACCTCTTAAAGGGCCAGTGTCCCACTCCCAGTTATCTCCCAGGTCTCTTAAAGGGCCAGTACCCCCTCCCATACCTCTTAAAGGGACAGTACTCCTTAAAAACAGGTTTTAAAGGGCCAGGGTCCCCTAAAAGCAGGTCTTAAAGGGCCAGTACCCCCTCTCAGGTCTCTTAAAGGGCCAGCATCTCCCTCCCAGGTCTCTTAAAAGGCCAGCGTCCCACTCCCAGTTCTCTCCCAGGTCTCTTAAAGGGCCAGTATCACCCAGCATCCCCCTCCCAGCTCTCTTAAAGGGCCAGTACCCTGTCCCAGACCTCTTAAAGGGCCAGTGTCCCACTCCCAGTTATCTCCCAGGTCTCTTAAAGGGCCAGTACCCCCTCCCAGACCTCTTAAAGGGCCAGCACCCCCTAAAAACAGGTTTTAAAGTGCTAGTGTCCCCTTCCCAGAACTCTTAAAGGGCCAGCGTCCCCCTCCCAGACCATTTAAAGGGCCAATACCCCCTCCCAGATCTCTTAAAGGGCCAGTACCCCCTCCCAGATC
>NW_010287173.1:0-7071 GCF_000700745.2 Antrostomus carolinensis
GCAGGGGCTGCGCGTACCAGCCCTGCTTGAGAATGTCTGGCTGGGATAGCTAGCTGCCTTCTCTCCCTGGGAGTGCAGTATGTTGTGTCTATCTTCCTATACACAGACCTGCCAGAATCCATACTGCGGGTCAGACATGCGTCAGAACAGCGCCTAAGGGTAAACCCTGTCTGTAGTATGAGGTATGAGACCCAGCTGTCTGTGTTCATATCTGCAGTACTTATTCTTGCAAATGCGAAAAGCCATGCCAGTGTGCAGGTCTAGGCGGTGCAATATGCTGCAAGCATGTAACTTCATACCTAGCAGAGAGACATGGCATTAGTGCACTAAAACCATCCCCTTAATACCAAGTGATTTCTTGCAATCACAGTGTTTCCACAATGCTGCTACCACATGTACAGCAGAGCATGAAATGAGTTTGCAATGAACTTTGGGAATCTAAAACTCGCCTTCTGTGGTGGGGCCGGTAAGGGATCTGTAATACGCAAACATATGGTTAACTGGTGAATGCATCTTTATGGTTTTCTTTCCAGTAAGTATATGTATTCTAAAAGCATCAAAGATAATGCAGTGCAAGTTGTAGAGGCTTGATTCAAGGGCTAATGTTAGTGCTTAGCAGATGAGAACACATTTCACGGACCACTGAGGTCATGAGGTTTCTCACTGACTCTCCTTTGCTTTTCCTCTCCCTCCGTCTGCTCTAGGGTTTAATGACAGTCCTGGCCCATCTCATCAATCCAGTCTTGAGAAGATGAACCTCAAAGAAGAAATAGTAGTGAAGGTGATAGAGCCAGAAGAAAGCTCTGAGGACATGGCGGTGGTTCCACCTAGCCAAGAACAATTACCTTTTCTGGGAACATCAGGCGTTGGTTCCTCTGGGAAAGTAAAAGCCAAAACAAAAGACAGGTCCCAGGCAGACCAAAATGAAATAACTGAAGAGGACCTAGTGCAGATCCAGCAGACCCAGATGCAGGTGATCCAGTCTGGCTTTGACAGTGTCAACCACAATCTTCGGCTGCTGCAGCAAGGCATGCAGGATCTGAGTAACAGCCTCAGCATCATGGCGCATACACTTGTTGCTATCAAAAACATCTACGTGAAAAACAACACTGGCCCAACCACATATGCCACTGCCTCTACTCAGACCACAGCTGGGTACCTGAGCCCAGGTTCCCCTCAGGTCTCCCCTGCTGAGGACAGAGGTAGAGCACAGGTGGCTGGAAGCAGTAGCAGAAGCAGCAGCTGCAGCTCCAGCTCCATGTCACAAGAACCAGGTCCTTCTGAGTTTCCCAGGCCCCCCCTGAGAACCATTAAGAAAGAACATCCCAATGGCTGCTACTACTTCTGCTTTGCAGATGTATAAAAACTTGAATATATGTAAAGTAACTGTGGCATTAGGTGCTGTTTTATGTTCTGCTCCAGCTTGTGACTTTGAAGGAGCAAAGTGGACTTGCCTCCCGTGTTTTTCCCAGTGGGAAACATTTCACTATAGATGGCATTAAACACTAATTACCAGTCTTCTGTTTGTTAACTCTGTTGCAGTTGGCTAATAATTTTCTTCTGTTTTCTTCTTACTCTCTTAAAAACCAACCAAACAAAAAAACCCATTTATTTTGACTAAGACTCTTGTCTGTATCATGCTTTGTTTAATGTGACTTTTCAGAAAATAAAAGGCATGAGAGGGGGGTAAAAAAGTAACATTATGGTTACTGACCAGCAGGAGCTGTCTTATACAAGTTGCTTAGTTTTTGGATTAAACAAATGTCAGTAGTAGTTGTTTTTTTAACGACCTGCTTTTTCTAGTAATTATAACGTCAGGGGTGTTTGCTTGGTTGTTGTTGGTTGGTTGGTTGGTTGGGGTTTTTTTTAAGTCTGAGCTGTTTAAGGCATTGCAGGAAGAGTTTGACATACTTGCTTAACTCTAGGAATGGTTTAGGACTGAGCTGTTGATTCATGAATGTACTCCTCAGTTCATACAGCACTGCTCCACATAGCTGTTGTTCATTCCCACCTTGTCAAATGCATCATCTCCTCAGGGGCATTTTGTTCTACTGCACTAGCAGGGTAGGCTCTGTCTTGTCACATGATTAAAATAGAGAAATACAGCAAAAAATAGTAATTGATGAGTGGATGCCTGGTTTTGACATGGAACAATTTTTCCCCGTATGGTTTATGAGCAGGCTGTATCTTCAACAGATTTTGCAAGCCTTCTGGAACCAGTACCACAACATTTGAAATATGGAGAGGAAAAACTTTCCATATTGTTCTACATGAAATAGAAGTTAGATTTGCATTTAAACAAATTGCGGGAGGCAGGGACTGACTTTGCTCCGCACAGAACAAATGCTCCTGCAGTTTATGAAAGTAAAATCTTCCATTCTCTTAAATATATAGCCAAGGAAGAAGAAAGCGAAGGAAGAGTTGGAGCAAAAACTAACCTGTTAAGTGTCAACTCTGAAACATGCACAAAGGAATCATTTTATCCTAATGTGAAAAAGATAAATCTCCTTTTCACATTTAGATAGGAGGAAACTTGTCACTGGCACTAGTAAGATGTGTTTAAGGCCGGTACGTTTAAGGCTTATATATTAGAGTCGCTCTACTTCACACAATTCACAATTAGCAGAGGTGCTGCATTCATTTGTCCAGTGTCTATATTGTAGGGAGAACAAAAACCCTCTCACTTGCAGTTTTACCTGATGACATGAAAAATTGTGCAGGTCCTCTTCTTAAGCATTTATCACTGGTATTAAAGTTCTACAGATAAATTTGGCCTGTAGGAACAAATAGCTGCCTCTAGTTTTCCAGTCCCTTTACACAAGCATTCCTATAAATACATATGACATAGAGAATGGCAACCCAAGTGTCCCTCTCCTAGAAGTGCAGGAACATGTAATCATAGAGTAAGATATGTCATTCTAGCAGTCAGCTTTGACAGAGCACTATACCATATAAAAATGTACTTTTAAGTGCTTTATTTTACTTCTGTCCATATACCATCATGGTGTACTGACCATGCACATGTAACGCCTCAAAAACCAACAGCTGCTGCCCAATAGAACTTTAACACAGGGTAGTCACACTGTTAGCATGTGTTTCCCTTCAATATCACAGATGGAGTAAAATATGCAAGTATTTCACAAAATTAAAACATACACACCTATGGCACATAGTTAACTGGAAGTAATTCCTTGAAGAGGAGGAAGTTCTCATTTTTATATTTACCTTACAATAGGAAATGGTGTGGGTGACCGGTATCAGTATCTTATTTATGAGTTGCTGGTTTTAAAAATGGGAAAGAACTAATCCTTCTATATCTCCTTTTTAAGTCTGTTGTTAAAAGCTTTCCAAACTAACCTGTTGGAAGGATCTATGTTTCTCTTCCTTTAGTAAGATGGGCTCTTAAGCAGTGTTTTCTGTAACTGAAGAAGGCACCCTTCATTTGTATTTTGTTTTCATGGGAAAAGAAGCCAATTAATGCTACCGTGACATTCCAGGTAAATTAGCAAAACGTGATCTGGTTTATCTGGTCCTGGGTAGTGGTTTGAGCTTGTCCAGGTTGCAATAGCCAGTTGTTAACTGTCCAACATTCTTTCCATGTTTCAATTCTTTCTCCAATTGTTAGTTCTTAAATTTCACTTACTACAACATTTCTAGGGAGAGCTGGCTTGTGTGTGCTATGGAGGTTTCTCATGTTCAAGTAAAGTTTAAATGAGAGGAAGCTACAGTCCAAGTGCAGAGGAGCGCAGCAAGATCCTAAGAGCAGAGAGGGTGGACTGGATCTCCTGTATGAATGAAGACGACAAGCCAGGCAATGCTAAAAGACACTTTGGTGGTCAACTACCAGGCCTCAATATTGATCTGCCACAGTGTCTTTGTTCTAATCTTCTTTCAACAGTCTTGTCAGTTGTACCACTAATGTATACTGGAGCCAGATCAAAACCACTCTTCCATTTCTGGTATGATCCAAATTTACATAATATTTTAACAAGGAAGGATACTGAGCTACCTGTTTCCAGTACAGAGTGTGCAAATTTGTTATTTTCATCTTCAAATTAACACAGCTGGCTTGCTATTTCTTTATGCACCCTTTCTGGGATCCAGCAATGGTTGTGCTGGGAGCACCAAAAGCACACACCGTCCAGAAGCATGCCATTAAATTTCTGGCTGCTCTTAACAGAAGGTGAAATATCATTTTCTTGGAATGTTACTGAGTAAATGAATTCCCAATTTGTTTCTCATTGTGTGAAACAATTTGTGCTATGTATATAAATGACAAGAGCTAATGACCTGGTCATGAAGCTTAATGAAAATACTGCCAATTATTTGAACAGGGCAGAGTTGGCTTTCAATTTGCCTTACATACAAAGCATAACAGTGATAATGCCAAGAAAGAGATCCAGGGAATTTTCTCCAATTCTTCAGACTTCCCTAAAAACCTTGTTCTGATGCGCAAGGAACAGGCAATATTTTCCACGGCATACAAATACTAATTGTGATGATACATAGTCTACTTTTACCTATTTTTACTAGAAAGAGAAATCAAAAGATCTTGGAGGGAACAAGAACAACTGGTAGTTTCATACTGCATTTCCACATAGCACAAACTGCTCAGATTCAGTAACAACTTCCCTTCATTCATTTCTCTGCTATCTGCCACTGAAGTGTATTGTACAGAGAATGAGACGGGTCTCCTCAAGGGGCTGTAAAAGCTTAGTGACTACATCCAGACAGCTGATCATCTCCAGAGAAATCAATTATGGTGGCTTCTAACTAAGAAAGAAAATTTTGAAAGGGTGGGGGAAAAAAAAAAAAAAAAAAAGAACTATCTGTCCTTTCAGAACAACAAGGGTGGAATCCACCATACTGTTAACTAAAAGTGATCTGATCTGGCTGTGGCAATGATTCATTGTTTGGCTGAATACCGACAGTATGGATAGAAGCAAGAGCAAATAGAAAGGGAGGTTTCTGAGGAAGCCGGTTTGAGTTTTTCTTACTAATATACAACACATGAACCTAACTAGATCCATAGAACTTCCATTGACCCAATCATTCCAGCTTGCAGTATGAACGTGTGACTCATCTTGCAGTAGTATCAACACACTTGCTTTTTGCTTTCTTGTAACAGAAAAAAAAGAATCCCAACAAACCACTCACAGTGGTTTTTCCAAAGATTTCACTAGCTTTTGCAGATTCTGCACTTGTTCGAGGATAAAGTTCCAAAACACTGGAGGTTCCCACTGTCCTAGGTACTTGCCCAAACTACCCCACTCACAATTATCCAGCCTCAGGGCAGATTTCTCCATTTAAAGTACAGGGTTACAATAGTAAACAATATTGAAAAAAAATTCAACTGAAGCTTTATAAATAATTAAATCATTATACAGACACAATCAAGAATTGAAGTTTTGCATGCTGAATGAATATTTTATTTAGAACCAGTTTATAAAAATAAAATACAAAATAATTTGAAAACAAAACTTAAAACATTGTACAAAGCCTTGATATGGTACAAATGAGAAAATAAATAATTACAACCTTATGTACAAATGACCATTACAAGGGCATTAACTCTTTATGTGCTTGGGTGCCTGAGCAAACTTAAAAGGAAGAGAATGGTTTAGAAGATTTCCAAAGAGGGGAAGGGAACTGCAATTACTGAGCAAGAGAATTTGAAGGACTCAACATTTGTCTTCCTCAATGGTAACAATCTTGGAACTACTTTCCACTTAATTTAATCACGCTGCAGATTTTACTATTGAGTACTTAATTTCTTATGGGGTAAAAATACAGTATTTTTAATTAATACACAGATTTCCTTATTTGTGGTATTGCCCAGACGTTTTAGATTAGCAGCCGTTGGTTGGCAGCTTTAAAAAGTCAGTACTTGGCTGAAGGCATTGCTGGTGATTTCCTTTATTTACTAGTTTGGATATTCATAGGAAAGCATTTGAAAATTGACATCTGTTAGCACAAGCACTGTAACTCATCTCTGGGCTGACTCTATGGAAAGGATGTTAGAAGTTGGGGAAGAATTTCAAATCTTGCTTTCTAGCCAAGGAAAGTAAAGAGGATGCAGAGAAGGCTGCTAGGCAACCAATCCAGATCTCCAGTCAGAGGAAGAAGACGTGAAACAGCCAAAAAAATCCCCCCTCATCTTGTGTCAAACTTTTATGACCTTGCCTGCCATGCAGCAGATAACAGGTTTAAAAGGATTTGAAGCCAGGCAGACCAAAGTAATTATACTGTAACTTCTGAAGCAAGCTGGTCTGCTGTTATTATAGGTCCTTTATATAAACATTAGGTCAAAGATCAAGTGATCTCAAAAGGAAAAAAATGTCTGTAACTCTAATTCAAGCTGAATTCCCACAGATAGTTGTGGATCATCAGGACCTCATAATGAGTAGCCCACTTGTGGTATTGTTTTAGAAGAATGCACTTTGTACTCTTGGCCAAAGCTGGCTCTCAGCAGTAATTCTTACAGAAAAGTAGAGATCAAAAGGCATGTCATGTCATAATAGTAACAAAAAATGTGCATTTTCCAGTTTAAAATACAGCAGCTGCAAATATGATATTTATAGAGTGAATTTATTCCTTCAGTCCCTAAACAGGGGAAAAAATACCTCAACAAGACCCTATTCTGATTTTAATGAAAGTTTCACCTGCATAGGAACAGCAAGAATTCCCAAGGATCCAAGCTCTTCATGTAGAGGAGAAACAGAAGCAAAATGCATAATGAAATACGCTAACATTTGGGTTTGTCACTATTACTGTTAAGAGAGATGTGTTACAAACAATGGAGCGTAAAGTCAGCCTACATGTTCAAACCCAGATGGCTAGAGTAATTGCCAAGTGAATACATTAAGACTTCAAAACAATACACTCCTATGCATTTCTCCTTAAAAAAAGAAACCTCAAGGGTTAATATTTTAAAGCCCGATTACTTAAACCACAGGAAAATGAGTGATACAACTTTTTGACACTTGATAGTATCTTAAGATAATTCCAGACAATTATTATACAATCCAGGCCGACTTTTATATAATTTCTCTTTTACAAATGTTGTATGTA
>NW_010287173.1:7112-18935 GCF_000700745.2 Antrostomus carolinensis
TGTGTGAGGTGTGAGTTTATACAATTTGCATGTATTAGCTAAGAAATGTATGACTTATGCTTATATATTGCATGTAGTCGAAACACTGAACCTTGCTTCCTTTTACCAGCGCTGCCAGTTACTGAAAAGTGCAGTAATTGCAACTGATGACATTTGAGCCAAAAGCAAAACAGCAAACAAAACCCTTCAGTTCACTGCCTACTTGATTAGCTAAAAGAAGTAGAATAAAAGTATTATGCATTGTTCCACAAGTTTCAGAAATAGGAACGAGCATTCAAAGCTTTATCAGTTGAAGAAAGGAACCATGGATAATCATCGAGGCTTTTATTTATCTGGCTTACAGTTCTCTGCCCACTCCTTATAGTGGAAAAGCATACAGAGAATGCGCCATAATGTTAACATGGTGTTAACCCAAGACATGTAAAGCAGCCCCTTGCTCACTGGAATTGATGACAAGCATGGCTCACAGGATCAGTTCTGCATGAAAAAATTAAGATCAATATATTATAGGCGCTCTCTCTTATTCTCCTATTGCTTTTCAGAAGACTCCTCTCTCATTTAACATATATATAAAAACTGGAGAAACATATCCCTAGTTTGCCATTAGACCCTTTTAAGAAGGTGGAATTATCACTTTTTTCTTAACAGAATTTATGGATTCTTAGGGTTCCACAAAAATGTCCAATTCATTATGGAAAAATTCCATTTACAGGAAAGAGTCTGTACTTTTTCTACATTCTCATCGAAGAGAAAAAGAAAATATTTTTTAGAAGCATTAAAGTCAACCATTGCATAAGTGTTACTGCAATAAGAAGGACTTAATGGGAGTTCTGCCCAAGCAGGACTATAGGTTCAGGCCTTGTAATATGGAAAAGACAGAATCAGAATTAGGGCATAGCAGAATTACAGTAGATGAAGAGGAGATCAGAGCAAATCAAAGCAAAACAGGCCTCAGCTCACTCTGACAAATCAATTCCAGTGAACAGGATGCAATAGCTGAGACTGTTCCTATCTATATGTATATACACACATATGTATGTATGTATATATGCTTCTATTTAATTTACAGTATCTATATAAGTGTATATATAGATACGCTTCTGTACAAATGCATATTTATATATTAAATCAAAATTGTGTTTTCCCAGCTACAGTTAATGCTGTAATACTACAAATTGTAAATAACAGAGCTCTTGCGAGTCTTTTCCAGATGAAAAATATTTCAAGCTATTTTTAAATATGTAAGACCAGATCCTCCCCTTTACATCAAGACTGTTTAGTGAGGTATGCGAGAAAGCTTGACTTCAAACATGCAGACTTCAAGGCAAGAATATGTCCAGATTTCCCAAGACAGGACGTGGCTGGTGGCTATAATGAATGCCCCGTGTCACTCCCTTCTGAATAATTGTATATAACAAGCAGTTAAGACCTCATATTGCTCCTGCCTTTGAGCAGTGAAATTTTCTATGCTTACCGACCCTGCTCAAGTAGCAGATAAGTGCCTAGGATCATCCAACTTGCCAGTGTTGCTCTACTGTATCACACCCTCTATTACCTTTAACAGGGTTTTACTTAAGTAGTAACTGGCATTTGTAATTAACAATGAGGTTTATTAAGTTTAATATAGATTTTTGAGGTTGCACCTTAGATTGATTATACCATGCAATATTGCAGCACAAAAGTCTGTGTGAAATATTCAGTCTTTTCAAGTTCTATTTTAGTTTAAAGGCTTCATGCCTCAATTTCTCTAAAAAATGCTCCGAAGTGCTGGCCACAACACAGGAAACACCATAAAGAGGAAATGCGTGTGCAGCATCTGCATCTGCTACATGTCATGGCTCCACTGCACTTCCCTCCAAAGAGATGGAGGCTTGAAGAAGACAAAGCAACAGCTCCTTGAATTATATTGTTTCCCAGCTAAAATCCCTGTGTAAGCTTCTGCGTGCTATGCAGAATAACCATAACCATTTTGTACAATGGAGAAAAAGCTTCCCCGTCCCTGAAAATTTGTTCAAGATAACCCTTCGTAAACCATTCATTCACACTCTGCGCGATGGCCACACATGTACATTGGTGTTTTTATGCAGTCAGATGCGTATTCAAATATTGAAACTTACAGAGTTCTTGATGATTATATAGGCCCTCTAGAAATAGTAAGCTAATATTTATGAGTTGACCATTACCTAACTACAATAATTGATTGCTACATTAGACTATAGTGAGCAATTCTGTAAACTTTTTTTGGGGGGAGGGTATCAAGCAATAAAAAACTCCAGAAGAGCAGATAGTTCAAGAGAAGTTATTCACAATCACTCCTCCATTCATATCTTCATTATTTTCTCACTAGATTATGTTGAATCCACAGCAGAAAGCAACTGGGAATATACAGTCCCTTTACCTTTTTCTGCACTGAAAGAAGCCTGGGTCATCAATCACAATTGATATCTCTTTCTCTGTTTTGGCATATTTTACTATTTTTACATTGGCAGGTAGTTCAAGTACAAATGAATTTCTACAGCATTGATTTCTTTTACATAGTAATGTGTAACAATGGATAAGTCTGTACTTTGAAGACAACATAAAAAAATCCTTAGGTGTTATATTCTTTCTCACCTGTAAAGCAATTAACTGTTTCGGGATCCTACTACACTGGAGAGAAAATATAACACCTCAACTTCAGCATTTCAGGCAAGGATGCATAAGGGTGGTACCTATTAAAATGGACCATGTTAATGTTGGAATAAGCTTACAAGAACAAAGCTTACAAGAGCTTACAAAGCATAATAAATGCTTTTCAGAAATAAAGGAGAGAGGAGCAAAAATAATCATAGGTTGCCACACCACCTTAACAAATAATTCCAGCAGTGCCCAGGGCAAAAATATCACAATGGGACCAAATTATCTTTATGGTATACCATAAGGAAACTTGAGGAAAACAGGAAGGAAAAGATGGAATTTGTGGTTGTCATATTCATCTGTTAGGTATTCATTGACTGTCGCTGCTCCTATATAATGACTATTCATAACAATTAAGAACCTACATTATGAAATAAAAATGAGTAACCACAAGCCCTATTTGTAATAAAAAATAAAAATACCTTTGAGCCTCTCTTCTTGTTCCATGTGCAAATGTACACACAAAATTATAAAGAAAAAAGGCAAGCTGCAAGACAAAACATTGGCTGGTTGAAAAATCAGCAGTCCTTCAATCTTGTACCAACGTATAAAGGCTATTAGAATTTGTGCATTCCAGAAATGTTGCAGGGGGAAATAGAAGATATAATGTCAAAAGTATTCAGGAACTAACAGGAAGGGAACTACATTATTCGTGGTCCATAAATTACAAATGAAAAATGAGAAAGAATGAGTTTATATAAGCATATACATATATGTATATATATAAATATTTATATTATATAATTTACCATGAGGACATGCAATTATTGGTATAGTACCTATTATACAATATAATACAAAGGAATAGGACTTTCCAATGGTACAGTTTCTTCAGAAAAAGCAGGTATAACCTACCTATTGCATTCATCTGTAGTGCTTGAAACCTGAATGAAATTAAGGTTCCACACTGTGCTACATTACGTATGGGAAACAATATACATATTCATAGTAAGAAAAGGAAAAAAAAAATCAACACAGTCTGACAAAGCAAGTGAAATTCAGTGCAACTCCAGAGCAGCTTTAATGCAGCATTAGAATGTGTTAGCTCAGAGACAAAATATTCCCTTTTTAATCCAAAGGTATTCATTTGGCAGACGTTAAATAAAAAAGCACAGATGCTGGCTGGAGAGACATATGACTACAGCAAGCAGATCAGTAACTGACAAGTCTCCTATGCATCCAGTGTCCCCACAACAGGAATAATTAGGGAGAGCTGGCTGCATCTTTCTCAGGCTTGCGTTCTTGTGTGTTACTATTCTGACCCACTATTCTCTTCTGTACGTAGCAAAAGGCGCTGTACCGTTACATTCCCTACAGAGATCCTGTAGAGCACAAGAGATTATTAAGTAACTACCAAAGTTGGAGGAATTAGACATCATGGACTTTACTGACAGACAATGAAGCTTGGCTATCAAAAAATCATTTAGGCAAAAGAATGACAAGAATCCACCATAAAAAAATATCTAAGATTGCTTTCTGTATGTTTCGCTTTGATGACTCATATTCTTACCCAGATTTTGTACGCGTGTTAAGTATATTTCTTGTCACCTATAACCTACTAAGTTCACAAAGTAGACAATCTCGTCACCTCTGTTTCATCTTCCACGTCTTTCTAAAACAAATGACCAAAAAATCCAGTCTTGGTTGGTAATAATCTCTGCACTGTAAGATCACAGAATCATAGAATCATAGAGTGTATTGGGTTGGAAAGGACCTTCAAAGGTCATCTAGTCCAACCCCCCTGCAGTTAGCAGGGACATCTTTACTAGAGCAGGCTGCTCAGAGCCCCATCAAGCCTGACCTTGAATATCTCCAGGGACGAGGCCTCCACTACCTCTCTGGGCAACCTGTTCCAATGATCTACCACCCTCATATTGAAGAACTTTTTCCTAATATCCAACCTAAACCTACCCTTTTCTAGTTTAAAACCATTACCCCTCATCCTATTGCTACATGCCCTTGGGAACAGTGGTTTAAGTGATCCATAACTAATGGAAAACAAAAGCCAGCAAGGGTTCTTTTTGCATTTGAGTTAAGGGAAAAAAGGTACTTCTGTTTTCTAACTTATTATCTAACTTACATTGCAACTAATTGTTCAGTGAAGTGCAGACATCTCCTCCTTTCTCTTGTTTCCTAGACAGGAACACTTTTCCAAATTCTACTGAATGAAGTTTGAAGAACTCCACTATGACTCCCAAAAAAGTGTATGATATAGAACTGAGAATTAGCTTCTTGGATCCCAGTTAGTACTAAATGAATTTCTAAAGAATATAGCTATAAAAACATCTTGGCAAATGTCAATATTAATTTTTAAAATGTCATCACTCTCAAGAAGGGGCAAGGTGTATGATACTTCCTTAGGTAAAACATCTATGCCACGGTAGAGATGGGACAAGATGAGTGCTGAGTGACTCAGAGATGTGTGCAGCTCAAAATGTAAGAGACTTACACAGTAGAAATACCATTGTCTTCTAAATTATGTGCTTTTTTTAAACTGCAAAGATATGCTTGAGCAGTACTTGTCTCCCAAGTGGTGACATCATTTTGGGAATAACAGTTTCGGGTTTTCTTACATACTCTTTAAGTACGTAAGGCCTTAAATAATTAGGCCAAATCTTCTAGCTAGGCAAACTAAAAACATAGAAATAAATCCCCTTTTAAAACACTCACCTTAGAGATATTTTTTACTCTAAATACATTGGAGCTCTCTGACTACCTAGTCATTCTTATCCTGGCTTCTACTTCCCCTCTTGCAGATCTGCTTGCTGCCTGCTCTTAGGCAATGCCTGGCCACTTATTTACACAGTATGCTTTCTCATGAATAGTTTATGATGCTTACTTTCTTTAAAAAGCACAGGTTCAACACAATTTTTTTAATACACTATTTTTTTGATAATTTTTTTAAATACACAGTACACAGACACAACATGCATCAGATTTAGGAGGAGGCTTTATACCTGTCAAGGCCCAGTTCCTATCTGCTAAGCTTAGTGGTTGATTTGCTCTTTCCTGTGGGAGTCTTAGTGTTCGGGGAATGGTGGAAGGAACTGCCAGATCCTTTCAGACCATTCTTGGTTGGTTTGTTGCAGCAGTGCTCTTGTTGGCAGGATCTCCTAGAAGATGAGGAGCCTGAATGGCTAGGAGGTGATTTACTCCTCCCAAGATGTGGGGATGAACTCCTCTGATCATGATGGGTTCTCCCAGCCCGGGATGGAGAAGAACTGGCAGTACGGGGTAAAGAAGAGCTCCTAGGGGAAGCACTGGGACTGCGTCGGGGGATGACAGGGCTTTTGGGGGGTGTTTTTGGACTATGTGGAGATCCTGGACTCTTACACTGGGTAGAACTCCTTGGTCTTTGAGATCCATTCTGTATTATTTGAGCCAGACGAGAGAGAAGATCTGAGTCTGAGCTGCTGCTCCCTAGGACTTGGTATCTGCGTAACCTTAAGAAGAAATGAAGAAAGATTATTTCTGTTCCCATCTACTTGCTAAAGTTCATATAGAAACACAGTTATCACTAGAAACTAGGGATGAGCTTACATTGCAAAACAGACATCTGGAGCTGAACTTTCCTATAAGGTAGAGGTGTTTGGATCTAGGCTTTGGCTTCTGTGTTGTTCAAGTAACACAGTATTTATATCTGAATAAACTCACATAAACAGCCTAAGTGTTTACAGGATAACTGAAATTTCCTGGTGGTGCTGGAAGAAGTGCACTGAAGATCAGTGCTTCTGCCCTCTTTTTTGGGGGGTACATCCATTCCTGCACACCATCAATACAGTCCTATACACAATTTTAAGGGATGACAAGGTACACCACAACTTCCTTCGGAGGATTTTGCACTTCTGTATCAAAATTCTTCTTATCCTGGTAATGTAGGCACTGAAGAAATTACATCATAGCTGTCTATATATAGAATTGGCAAAGTGGGGCTTCTAAAATTCACTCTCCCCTTCAATTAGTTGTTTTTACTTAGCCGTGATCTGAGCATAGCTAACTAACTCAATACGGCTGGAATCTCCAAACCCAAATACTTAAAATGTCTACAATTAAAACAGTTTAATTTTCAAAGGGGCTGAATATGACAGATCCTCCTGATTTCTCTGGGTTTGTAAATAATCAACAGTTCCAGAAAAGTGACCCCTCTTTAAAAAAAGGTGTAAACATTTAGTTATAGATTGACAGGTTTCAAATTACTGAATACACAACTATTGACGTATAATGTTTAACAGTGAAGCAGGCTCATTCTTGTATAACAGCCTCTTCTCATACATTCTCCAACAATGTACAATTTTTCAGAGAATTGAAGCCCAGAATTTAAAAAAAAAATAGTTAAAAGATGGAACATCTACAAGATTACATAGTGCATAGTAACTGCAGTCTAGCTCAAATGTAATTTCAACTTGAAAACCTGTTTCTATTTTCTCTGCATTACCTAGCTGCCACCCCAGGTCTAGTAGGTGGTTTTCCTGGTGGTGGCCGAGGAACAAACTGAAACTGAGCTGAATTTGAACTGGTGACTTGCTCAGTGGTTGCCCAGGACACTGGCCTTGGAATCTTGCTTTTTCTGGACTGAGGGCTGCTTGGAGATAAAGAGCTATCTTCTGTCTGCTTGCTGAAATGAGAGTCCAGTGTCAATCTAGAAAACGAGGACAAGACATCATCCTCAGAAAATGGTACTGGAGCAGCAGCCATTTTTTCTTCCAGTGACTTATCAGAGGCACTTGAGAGATCACCAAGGAAAGACTTGAGCTGTCTCTTTTCCATAAGTAGTTTGACCAAGTCTGTCTGATGGGCCTTTTTTAGAAGAAGCTTTTCCTTTGCTGAAACCGGAGAAGAGGACTCTGACGTTGAGTCTATCTCTTGTGCTAAAACTGGGATTCGGCTCTGCCTGAATACAAAAGGAGATTTAACTAAGTCCTTCTTAGATCGATGAGAATTCTCATTTTCTGAAATGCAGTGGAACAACTCCCCATTTCTGGGAGCATTTTTCTCTTTTTTGTCCTCCTGGTGCAAAAAAGTAGTAAGGGCCACTTGGTGGCATTTCAAGTCTTGGATATGGACTTCTTCCTTACTAGAATGAAACCCATTTTCCTGAACTGGTGCTATTTTGCTTGCCTGTCTATTAACATGTTGTTTGGTAAGACTTGAGGAAGAAAATTCTGATGTTTTAGGTGCTATCAACTTCAGAACCTCATCTTCATTTGGCACCAAACAGACAGGCATTGGCTTTGATTCTTCAGCAGCTTCAGTATTTGTGAGAGGTTCTTCCTCTCCAGAATTTCCTGGCACAGAAGAATTCTGTTCTTTGCTTAGCATTTCAATGGCATCCTCAGAAAGCACTGGAAGCCTTTCTTCCTCAGCCTCCTCTACAGGAATATATTCAAGTTCTTTCTCTTCCTGTGTCCCACTATGTTGTTCAAGTAGGTCCTTTTGGCCACAGTCCAGGACAGTGACACAGTCTTTGACAAGTCCCTCCATGTCAAGCACCTCTTGGCTGATATTAAGTACCAAATCTGGTCTGCTGGCACTAGCTGGTAGTGCGTCTGTCACAAGCAAACCTGGCAAACTTTCCTTTGGAGAGGAAAGTTCCACAGTGTGCTCCATAGACTGAGCATCCTGCTCTCTTTTTTCTAGCTGGTGGCCATAATGAAAGCTTTCCGAAGCAGACTGCGTGGATGCCACTGAAGGTCTGGGTATTGTTATCTGCATTGGAAAATTAGAGAAGAAGGTGAGAAACTCAGGAATGTTACAGAGAGAACATTCTTTAAACAGCATTTTTTTATTCCATGTCTTCGAGATACATTATATAATGTTTCCTATGAATCACAATGTTCAAATAATACTAAAATTCATAATTTACATATAGATAATCAGAAAGAAATAACCTCTATCATCCCAAGACAGAAATGTGTAACAGGTAAAAACAAACATACACTCAGTGGAAAATGCTGCATTTACCTAGTAACCCTCCTGGAAATGAGATTCAGTCTAACAGGTACACTTTTTATTTATTTTACATGAGTTTGAATACTCTCAGAATAAGTTGCATATAAATGTAAAATCTTTAACAAGCACACAACAATATTTTTAGACAAGTACAGAAGACAAAAGAATACAGTGAGGACCAGATTCAGGAAAGGACTTAAATTTCAATTTAGGCACATTTTAGATTATTTGTTAACAAAACAATTAATAAAGAACTTTATTTACCTAATTAAAAATATCCATACCCATAATAGCTACATTTTTGTCCAGAAAAACTTTCCTGAGTACCCAAATTTTAGCTATTAACTTCTCTATAGAAGCTTATGCCTCATTTTAACTAAGCAACCTAGTTAGGACATCTCCCTACCTAAGGTCATTAAGAGATTCACAGACTAAATATTCACACATCTAAATCCCCTAATGGGCCTAATCCAATAGATAATGCTTAAAGTACTCCTAAAACCTATATATAGTATTGAGTCAGAGTCCCTTTGAAAAACAGTTGGTTATGATGACTGCTGCCTCTAGTACAAAGCTGAATTGTTAAAGCACATGCACAGGAAATGCAAAACCTGCATTCATTAATTTCCCCACCTGAGGGACATAAGCCCACTTCCCACAGTTCCCATCAAGTATGGAAAAAACCAGAATGGAGTTGCTTCTCACCTCCCCACTGAAGTCAGCAACTGTCCAGACAAAAGTGCAAGAGTCATTACGAGATCAGAGGATGAGAGAGCACACACAAAAGTGAGAGGAGTTTTACCTCTATGGCCAAGGGAGGAATGCACTCTCATGTGAAGAAGAGTCCTAGATTCTGGTTTATGCATATTGGATTGAATCATTCAGTATAAACAGTAAAAAAATTAAGGGAATACCCTTACATCTTTCTCTACATGGACAGAGAGTGCAGCTCCTTTTTCCCTTGTATTCTTTAGCCTCATGAATCTGACCATTTTCATTTGTAACACTCAACAGAAAGTGGAAGACTAGAGTCTGGGTTTGGACATATTCTTGATGCACTGATGGTACAAGAGACAACTAGTGGTAGCCTATGTCAAGCATTGCCAGAATTCTGCTATGTTACAAGACAGATTTCAATTGACCTTGTTGCAGAAATTATACATGCTGCTGAGCTTAATGGGCTTTTGCAAGAGCTAATATATTGGTACTACTGGGTGGTAGAAACCAAGCTCATCTATCAAGACTCATAACAATTTATCCTGTGTACTTAAACTTTACGAATACAAAACAATTTTCCAAAATAAGAAATGTGAACTGACAGTGAAGGAGATAGATGTACTCTCATGGGAAATCTGAGTGAAATAGCTTCACTGAAATTCTTGCTGATTCTTTTTTTTTTTGCTTTCTTCATAATCCTGTATAATAAAATTTCCATTGTTATGGGTGCACATTTACCTCCATGAAACACAAACATTCAACTGATATTATAAACAGTTCACTAGAACAAAACATGAAACACAAATCGCAGGCATAAAGCTGGATTAAAGAGAATACATTTTTTTTATGTTAAATAAATTACTTTTCTACTATAAAATGTATTCTGAACATCTCAAATTTACCTAATTCAGTATTTGGACATTAACCTAAAAATGTGGAATAATATTTTTGAGAAATCTGCAATAAAATTTGGAGAAATATATCTTATTGGTTTTATAAGTAGGATTCGCTGTTAGGCTACAGAAAGTGGTATTTTTCACTGGGGGGCAGGGTGGGGGAGAGCAGAAATGTAAGATGATTGAACTCTTGCTTTCCCAAGTAGACCTAAGCTGTCTGTAGCACCTTCCCCAAGTTAAGATTTATTGAAATAGGGAAAAAAAACAACTCAAAACAAAACACAACACCCCACCAAGACCTTAAGCAAGAGGCTACTTGTCCCTCTAATAATTTTTTTTCAAGTTTGGGCCAATACAGTCCCTTCCTGTTTGCTGAATTAAAATGGTACATTGAGAAATAAATGGAAGTTACTTATATTCAGCTAAACAGTCCTCTTCGTCTCCTCTTACTTTTAAGTCTGAGTTCTTTCCTCTGAAAGAAACACTAACTTCCCTTTTGAGTTAGACAAGTCTTTCTTGCTTCAAAAGCTTTCTTGTGAGAGAATCCATCAGTTCAGCTACAGAAAGAACAGAGGAAGCAGATTTTTTTCAAAAAGCACCTTTCCATTATTAGGTCAATTAGTGACTAGATCTTGAGTGTTAAACAAAAATAGTTTAGCAAGAACTCTGCACAGAAAAGGAATAAAACTGGAAGAAAAAAGTCTAGGAATCAAGGCAGCTATTCCACACGTTTCCATACATCTCCAGGAATTTGCTCTGAGGCAACACATCTCCAGGTATCACACACTGAAGGACTTGCTTTCATATGACAGAGGAACATATTTTGGCCTGTCATACAAAAATCATCAGATCTCTTAGAAATTCTCAACTACAAGCTAGGTAAAAGTGGGTTCAGGAAATTTTAATGCAATATTGTCCTTGGAATAGCAGGTTCAGATTTCAGAGAGATCACTTGGGCATTTGCTGTCCACTCAGCCCTGTCTCCAGCTTGTTTCAATATCTTGTTCTCCAGGGCTACAGACAACATCTCCAAAGTAAGGAAATCTGGTAAAATATTTCCTTTTCCAAACTTTTCACTTGATGAGCTAGCCTGGTTACCAATTCAAATAACCCAGAAATTAAAAAAACAGAGTTGTCTTCCACATATCTGAAGAACGATGGCTTTCCTTAGAATAGAATGGTTCTGATGTCCTCTCTATTTGCAGAGGTAAGACAACCTTAGTTATTTGCTTTTAGGAAGATATTTATCTTCTTGGTACATTTCCAGAATGGCTGCAATTGCATTTAAATCCTCCTTCAGTCAATTATGTTTACATGCAATCTCTCTAAAAAAAAATTCCCTTGTGACCTCTCTCATATGTCAGTTCTTTGAAACACGTTCTGATCTGATTTTTTTTTACATTTTTCAACAGACTTCATATCCTTTGCCACGTTTGCAGATAGAATTTCCTAGTCTTTCAGGCCTACCTTGGCCACCCCAGATTTAACCCTTATACTCAAGAAATAGAAGAGTAAGCTTGTTGAACAACCTACAGTAGAACAGGCAGGAGCTATTTGTGAAATCATAGAATCATAGAATGGTTTG
>NW_010287174.1:0-533 GCF_000700745.2 Antrostomus carolinensis
CGGGGCAGCCATCTCCTCTTGTCCCACTCCCGGGACATGGTGGGGTAAGAGACCAGTGTCCTCCCCTGCTCTCGGCCACGATGCCCGGCGGTGCCCGCACGCGGCTCTGTGCCCACTGTCCCACCCCGGCATCCGGCTGTAGCCCAGCCAGACCCACGGGCATAGGTGATGCCACGTTCCTCGCGTACCCAGGACCTGCTGAGCACTTCCAGCCACCACAGACCCCCGGCATGGCCCTTCTCCCCTGGACCTCTCCTACCTGCTGGCGGTGGTCGCAGGACAGCTCGCCCGGCAGGGACCCACAGTCCCTCCCGCTGCTTCGCCGCTGCTTCCTGCCTGGGACTGCAGCACGTTTAAAACCTTTCCCTTCCCCGCCCCTGGGGATGACACACAGCCCAGCCCTGCCAGAAACACGGGCCAGCCCTCCCCACGGCTCCTCGGGGTGATGGGGTCCCCCCTGGGTGGTGGGTCGCTTGCTTGGTCCCATCACCACCCCCTCTGTGTCACAGAATCACAGAGTGGTGGGGTTGGAA
>NW_010287176.1:0-7662 GCF_000700745.2 Antrostomus carolinensis
TCCAATCCAAACCAGTCTGGGATTCTATGTAAGTGGCGCTCCCTCGGGAAAACATTCAAATAAGCTCTTCTATTAAATTTAAAAGAATATATATATATCTATCTGCCTGTAGTTGTTTAACATGCTCCTCAGTTTCTGTCACAACAGCGCATCCCTTCAGTATTCAGTGGGAGCATGTTCCCTTACCGTTCAATTATTTTCATGCTAAAGAAACAGCAGACCTCTGAAATGAAGGTTAACTATTTTTTCACGTACAAAACCAGCGTATGAAGATATTTAGGACACCACTTATACCATTAATGACAATATTGCATTTATACTTATTCTACAAGTGTGGAATTCAGTGAAGAAAAATGACTGCAGGCTGGAGAAGCGTGTTTAATAATGGATGCTGTTGTAATTCAGCAACCTTATAATCCAAGTGAGGAGAAAACCCCGCCAGCCTTCCTTTTACCAACTGAAAAATGACACAAGCGTTCCATTGCAGGGTACTCCAGTTACAAAGGATGATCTGGAACAGAAGAAGGTTTATGTGTCCTTCTCACGAGGACATGCTGGCTCTTCTCCTTTCTACTCTAGAAACACAAGGCAGTTTTGGCCAAGACCTTTTTTGAGACTATGAGGATGCCTTCCCTGGAGAGAGGTGAGGAGATCTCCTCTGAGATTCCTTCCTCATCCCCTTAGATGTATTTTTTAAATCAATGAGTTCAGTTTCATGAGCTGTAAGTGACTCCAGATGAAGATGTACTGAGATGTGCTTCCAGGTCACGACGACACATCTGTCAGCGTGCACTGGGAACTCCTCATCCCAGGATCATTGGGATCATTGATTTACGCCCCGAGCATCCTGTGCTTTATAGAAACAAGAACAGTTACCATGACCTAGCTGTACCACACAGATGGAATTGAGACCATCAAACACACAGTGTAGCAACACCAAGGATCAGGAAAACTGCGTCCGAGGCTGTGACAGAGACAAGCAGCAAAGGACAGGGAAAATATATCCAATTAAAGTGAAATCTGCTCTTCCATGGGCCAGGAAAAGAGAGACAGGGTAATTTTCACAGAGCACAATATGAACTCAGTCAGAGAAAAAAAAAAAAATGTGTTGTTTCCAATCAGAGGGGAAAAAAAAAAGTCAATAAAGCCAATTATCACTGCTTTGGTAGGCTTCCAATCCCAAAAAGCAAATAAAAGAAAAATATATATAGTTCTCACTGTCAGCCTTCACTTCCAGCCACTCATGAAAACCAGCATCATGTATAATTCAAATGCATCCGCAATAAGAGATGAGATTTCACTTCAATACTACAGACAGCAACTGGAAAAAGCACTGCCCAGGCAGGTCAATGATATCTGAAATTAAACAGGCTCCTTCTCGAGCCTCCACACCGACGTGTAGGACAACACGCTGTATTTCGCGGCGCTCGGTCCCAGGAGGACCCACATTTGTACAATTATTAAAAAAGCAATTGAGACCTGTGTGCAGTTGTTCAGCCTTTTAGTTGTTCAGCCTTTTAATACCGTGGAGGCTGCGTTCACAAAGGTCTGCGGAAACAGGATCTCCAGTGTTTGCTTAATTCTTGGATTTAAAGAGTTTCAGATGACAGCAAAAGAAAAGAGGTTGATAATGGGAAGCAAGGATTTGTTGGGGCGTAATTCAAATGTGAAACCCTTAATTAAATATGCAAAGTAATTCCAGAAGCAGTAAGAGACAGAGAAAAGCCAAACGCTGCATCTATTGAAAACAAGTGTGAACAGAGAGAATAAATAGATCTACCTTCCAAACTGGGATCTGACTTTCTAACTCCTCTACAGATTTCAGATTCACCTCTTTCTTAAACAAATGTTCTGTGAAGGATGTTTCTGCAAGATTAAGACAAGAAGTAAATGTTTCAGCATTTGGAAAAGGGGAAAATCATTTGTTATTCAAGTTTTCATGAAGCCTTGAGAGCACAGAAAACAGCCTCTGCTCCTGTTTAATAGAAAGGATTTACCATTACGTAAGTAAACAGTGCTTCTTGTTACCAAACAGGCAGCAGAGAGCTCCAACAAGCTCAAAACAATTCCAGGCACAATTCACAGGGTTTCACAGAAGACTAGTGAAAGGAGGAGTCGAATGGTTTAAAGCAGTTTGTGTAGGAGAGGAGAGAGAGCTGCATGCGATTTCATTATTACTTCAATATCTGTAGTACGCAGGAGTAGCATGGGAAAGAATTCCACTGTGCTGGACACTGGGTAAACACGGAGCAAGAGCAGTCTCCTCCAAAAAGCCTATCATTAAAGTAGAAAATAGAAGATAAACAAACACTGCCACCAGGTCAAACAGAAGACAATTTGTGATTCCTATTAAAACTAATTTTACCTCTGTTGAACCCACCAGAAAACTCAAAGAAAAGGTTTAATGATAAACTTTATGATTACTACCATCCAGTCCTTAGAAAATGCTGCTCATTTCAGGCATCAGGATTGGTTTTCAGAAGAGATGGGGGGGGGCAGGTACCACAATTCCCATTTTACATACTGTCAAACAGACAACTAAACATAATTGCAGCAGGTTCTAAATTAAAATAGATCGGCCTTCAGCCCCTCAACGCAATCACAGAATCACAGAGTGCTGGGGATTGGAAGGGACCTCAAAAGATCATCCAGTCCAACCCCCCTGCCAGAGCAGGAACCTAAATGAGATCACACAGGAAGGCGTCCAGGCGGGTCTTGAATGTCTCCAGAGAAGGAGACTCCACACCCTCCCTGGGCAGCCTGTCCCAGGGCTCTGTCACCCTCACTGTAAAGAAGTTTCTTCTCAAGTTTAAGCAGAACCTCCTGTGTTCCAGCTCACACCCATTGCCCCTTGTCCTACCATTGGGCATCTCTGAGAAGAGCCTGGCTCCATCCTCCTGACATTCACCCTTTACATATTTGTAAACATTAATGAGGTCACCCCTCAGTCTCCTCTTCTCCAAGCTAAAGAGCCCCAGCTCCCTCAGCCTTTCCTCAGCAGGGAGATGCTCCACTCCCTTCATCATCTTGGTGGCTCTGCGCTGGACTCTCTCAAGCAGTTAATGAATCACCCTCAGCTTGAAAGATGGTTTTAGAAAAGCAGATCCAGTTGGTTGAGGTCTATGCAGCCAGTCCATCTCATCGGCAAAACGCAGCGTGCTCACAGCCAAGCTGGGTGCTCAGACACCGCTCCTGGTGCTCCTGGCACCAGCAGCTTCATGAGGAAAAGGAGGTATGACCCTTTTGGGGAGAGTTTTATAGGGAAAAGGGATACACAGACAGATGAGGATATACAAACTGACAAGGAGAGACACGCAGTGATCGATGCTGTATGTAATAAACACAACTGGTAAGAGTCTAGACAGGCTTTCAGTGCATAAATATCAAATTATACGAAACATGCTGGAGGGGATTTGCAGCAACCTCTAATTTTAAGATTCTACCTGAAGTTTAAAAGAAAGGCAGTGATACTCTCCCTGCCTCCTTCCCCAAACAGATTCTGTCTAACCAAACAAACCAGATAAATATTTTATAAATACCTTTCAAGTTTATTCTCAACAGGTAAAATGAGAAAAATTATGGGTTTGTTTTTTTTCTCCCCTGAAGAAAAATCGAGTGAGGGAAGACAGAGTCTCCTTCCCTATGTAACATATTCATCCTTCTTTATACCCATGGCAAGATACAAAACCGAGCTGTGCCCAGCACTGTCACTGTCCTGTCCACTGCACACCAGTTACCTGGTTTTTTTTCCCCTGAGAACAACATGAAAATAGTTTCCCACTGTGTTGTTCCCAAACATTTTTGCCTAAACTATTAAAACACAGAGTTAACAGCTCTTGCCACAAACCCTTCTGCTCTGTAACTGCTTCACACAAAGCGCATGTGAACCATCAATCCTTTATCTTTTGCCTAATTTCAGAAATATTTTGCAAATATCAGAACAGCAGTTAAACTCCTCACGTGCTTTTGGGATGGATAACAAAACCAGAAGGCACACACGATCCATAAGGACAGGGAACTGCTGGAGAGAGTCCAGCACAGAGCCACCGAGATGATGAAGGGAGTGGAGCATCTCCCTGCTGAGGAAAGGCTGAGGGAGCTGGGGCTCTTTAGCTTGGAGAAGAGGAGACTGAGGGGAGACCTCATTAATGTTTATAAATATGTTAAGGGTGAATGTCAGGAGGATGGAGCCAGGCTCTTCTCAGTGATGCCCAATGGTAGGACAAGGGGCAATGGGTGTGAGCTGGAACACAGGAGGTTCTGCTTAAACTTGAGAAGAAACTTCTTTACAGTGAGGGTGACAGAGCCCTGGGACAGGCTGCCCAGGGAGGGTGTGGAGTCTCCTTCTCTGGAGACATTCAAGACCCGCCTGGACGCCTTCCTGTGTGATCTCATTGAGGTTCCTGCTCTGGCAGGGGGATTGGACTGGATGATCTTTTGAGGTCCCTTCCAATCCCCAACATTCTGTGATTCTGTGATAAACGGGTGATGAAAGTTCACCAGAAGATCTGGAGGTCCGAGATGGGGGTTTGATCTTTTACTCAGTAAAGTGACCCACAACACAAATGCAGCTCACCCTGAGATGACCAGAATCCTATCAAGAAAACTCAAGTTATAACAACAAGTGATGCTTCCTCTTAAATCATTCCTCTCGGGTGTGAAGATGAATCCCTGGGGTTTTTCACATGAGATGAAGCCATCAGGTACACAACAAGCTAGCTCTTTGTGCCTGGACATCTGTGATGCTCCAGCCGTGAGAGGAAGTCAAGAATGTGGAAGGAATTAAACATTTCCCCGCACAGCCTGCTCTTTGGGTTGATTCACTCCAACAACTTGCTTTTTTTCTCCCCTCTCTCTTTCACAGAATCACAGAACGTCAGGGATTGGAAGGGACCTCAAAAGATCATCCAGTCCAACCCCCCTGCCAGAGCAGGAACCTAAATGAGATCACACAGGAAGGCGCCCAGGCAGGTCCTTTCTCTCTAAGAGAAAATATGGACAATGAAGGTGTTAGCAGATCCATCTGGAAATTCTGCAATTGTTTCAGGAGGTTCCCTGATGGAGAAATATCAGCATGACAGTGAGTTTTTAACAATGGGAAACAGCAAACCTGAATCCCACTCAGGAAAGTGATTATTTAAAGCAATTTAATATTTTCAGTCTCCTTATGGGAATAGGACTGATTTTCTTTTCAGCCAAAGCACTTAAAATACACACACATTTCAACCAAAACCAGCTTGAGGGCTCAAAGTTACACACGTGCCAAGATGTTCTGGTGAAAGATGACCAAAACCACCAGCAAAGGCTTTTGGACCAGCAGCAAAACCACCAGCTTGCTACCAGTACTTCTGTGGAGTCCGTTGGGCCAAAAGCAGCATTATGTGTTTATTTTATTAACAGCAAGTTCGTTTATCTTAAGTATGTCTGACATTGCCATCATTCAACATCAGATGTCATTCTCCAGCTCTGCTCTCCTCCCCTCCTTCAGGCTTCCAGTAAAATTAGACCTTGAATTAAGCTTCCAGTAAAATAATTACAGTTGGCAGGTATTTTTCAACACTGATTTGGAAGCCAAGAAACCAAATGAAAACAAAACAAAATCAAATCAAGCATTACTCAACTTTCCTCAGAAACAACCTGCTCTGTAGATTAAGTGTTTTCACCGGTGGCTGGTTTTGCTCTACCATTATTTCATGTGCTCTGTGAACTTCACAAAAGCTTGGTCAGACAAAATTTTAGCTTACTAATTTTTCCTAAGATAAAACAGGGAAAAAAAAATATCTTAAGACATTAAAAAAACCACCCCCAGAAAAAACAAACAAAAAAAATGATGACAGAGAGACCTGCTCAAAACCAGTGGATGTTGTTTGTGAAGAAAATAATGCAAAGGAAAAGGAAAGCAAAAAATAATGACCCAGTCCTTCTCCCCAGACACATCTTCCACTGGCTGCTGTGGGAAGAGGACTGGCTTTGAAGGCTTTCTTCACATCCACAGTTGGAGAAGAAAAGTCACCCTGTCTCAGTCTCCTGACCAAGAGATGGACACCTGGGGCTAGACAGGAATACACTGAATTTAATTCCAACCTACTCGATCTTCTCCATAGCTGATAAATAAGGACACAGCACAAATTGTTACTCACAGTGTCTGCACAAAGTAGGATACACTTACTTACACTCAAATAACGTAAATCCTCAGTGAGGCAACCCTAATAATCTTCTCCATTTCTACTGGCAGCTGTTTTATTAAAGAAAGCTCCCTTGCAATTGGTTGGTAATCACTAAATCACGTTGCTCTTCATGTAAATATAACTTTCTCTTGCTAAAAACAGAACTTTTTTTTGCAAACCCAGAGGATTCACTGTTCCTAATAAATAATTTCACAGCGTCCCATACGTTTACTGTAATTCCCAATGGGTCATTTCTTTTTGATAGAAAATGTTTCTTATTTAGGACATGCTGTATTATTTTGGTAAACGTCAAACTGCAGTCGAATAGAAAACTTCACTCTGATTCCTTCCAGGCTGCTTCTGAAACAAGCCCTGCCTGTCTTACTCTGCAGATCTGCAGGAAATCTGCTCTGAACCAGACCAGCATCAAAAGACAGAAGGGACGTGTCGAGTCGTTTTACTTCCGAGTCTTTTGGTTAAATACCCTCTTTTCTCACGTACTACCCTTGGGATCTCACTGCTCATTGCTCCACCATGAGCTCTGAAGGCTTAGAGACACAGGTGCCCATATCCTGTGATTCAGCTCTCCTTTATTTGGAGACTACCACGCTCACAGTGACCCAGCCTGGAGTAGGACCTCTGGATGACATTTCCCTTTCAGAAGGAATTGCTGTATGAGGACAGGCTGAGAGAGTTGGGGCTCTTCAGCCTGGAGAAGAGAAGGCTCCAGGGAGATCTTATAGCGGCCTCCCAGTGCCTGAAGGGGCTACAAGAAAGCTGGGGAAGGACTTTTCATAAGGGCAGTTAATGACAGAACAAGGGGAAATGGGTTTAAGCTGAAAGAGGGGAGGTTTAGATGAGATATTAGGAAGAAGTTCTTCACTGTGAGGGTGGTCAGACACTGGAACAGGTTGCCCAAGGAAGTTGTAGATGCCCCCTCCCTGGAAGTGTTGAAGGCCAGGTTGGATGAGGCTTTGAGCAACCTGGTCTAGTGGAAGGTGTCCCTGCTGTTGGCAGGGGGGTTGGAACTGGATGAGCTTTAAGGTCCCTTCCAACCCAAACCATTCTATGATTCTATGTAGCACAGTTTCTTCTCACCCAGACAACCTTTTCCAAAAGTTCTGAAGTTCTGAGCTCAAGGGAGGAGTTCCAGTTGAAATGTGAAACCATAAAACAGCAAAAAAACCCTCATGCAGTAGCCTTGTTTCTGTTTCCTCAGATCCCTGACCAAGGCTGACACCGGTCTCAGCATTCACAAGCTGCCCTCCTCCCCCAAACCTTCAAGGTGGACTCAATAACTGTGGTGCTCCTGATTTACGGGCTGACTCATTTGAACATGGAAAGCCAAAGGACACCACTCCTCCTCCTCAGCATTACGCGCTTTGGAAGAGGGAAACACTAGTGCCACGTGGAAGAGTCAAAAGTGTATCTGCATTGACCACCCAGCACCTACATGAAAGGAGCACGTGTGACAGAATTAAACTTGGCCAGGGAT
>NW_010287177.1:0-360 GCF_000700745.2 Antrostomus carolinensis
TTCTGTCCGTCTGCCCTTCACGCTCCCAGCCCCGGCTGAGTCACAGCTACAACGGTGAGAGGCTGTGAGGGCAACGCTTAATAGGTTATGGTCAGGCAATTAATTAAGCAGATTCCAGCAGGCCACCATCACCTCCCCACAGAGCCCAGCGAGCCCCGGGCGTCCCTCTGTGCTCTCAGGGCCAAACACCCGAGCCTCACCCCAAAGCAAGGCAGCACAGCCAGAGCCCTTCCTGCTGCCACAGCACCCTGGCACAACACCCACAGCACCCTGTGAGCCTGGCACAGCACCCTGGCACAGCACCCTGAGAGCCCAGCATGGCTCCCCAGCACCCACAGCACCCCGTGAGCCCAGCACAGC
>NW_010287177.1:395-1573 GCF_000700745.2 Antrostomus carolinensis
GGCACCCGCTGTGCTGAGCAACAGACAGGCGAGGGGAAAAACCTCCAAGACACGGGGTTGAGAAAAGCCAGCATAAAGCGTTTTTATTGCAATAATAAAACTCGAGACCTTTATGCGGTGGAGAGGGGAGTGAACGGCGGCGATTTCTCTTACCAAATCACTAGCGGGGCGGAGGGAGGGGGCAGACAGGACAGCAGTGCGGGAAGCTACGCGTGGTGTGAGACCAGAGAAGCGGCGATGACCAGCATCAGGTGTCAGGAGAGAAGGGTCAGGTGTGCTCAGACCGGGGACAACCGGGGTCTGGTGTTTCCTTTCCATGGGGAGGGGACAGAGGGGACAGGGGCGTTTCCTTTGAGCTGACTCCCCACCAGCTCTGCCACCTCCCCTGTGACAGCACCTCCCCTTTATCTGCCGTTTTCCTTTTGCTTTCAAGAAAGCTCAATGTAAGCTACTGAATTTTCAGGGGGTGGTGGAGTCCTGATGGAAACTCATCTCCATAAACCCAAAACTGGGGAGAGGAAGGTCCACCGTGAGATGGCAGAGTGAAGCAGGGGCAGAGCAGCCCCTCTTCCCTCAAGATGCTGTGCCCTCCCCAGGGAGCAGGGCAAGGACAGGGTGCTCCCTGGCTGCCCCGGTTCCAGGCAGGGTACTACACACCATCCTAGTGCTACTTTGCTCTCCGCATCCGTTCAGCCTCGCCAGCCTCACCCTGCTATGGCTTTTGCAGCAGCAGCAGCAGCAGCAATTTCTGGTTTGAAAACACCATCAAAATCTGCACTGGAACGAGTAAGAGGTTTCCTTTTGTTCAAATGATTCCTATCTAAGGTCAGCCCATCTGCGTGCTACTGGTAAAACGTAATCTACACCTGGAACAAAAATAAGATTAAGAACTTGACCCAAAAAGAGTTGAGGTTTACGGCGTATAGTTTAAAAAGACATAAAAACACGATACAAGGAGGAAGAGTCAGACGCAAAGCTTAGTGACCAAAGGCATTCAATCAAGGTGTAAGGTTATACAATGAGTGTAGTGGACTATCAGGAAAAGCTCCGTACAAAGTCATGTGCACTCTTCTTGAAGCTGAGATTCTGGATTCCTCCATGTGCCAAACCTGCTGGGAGAGAGGAGAGGCAGCGTGACAGAGCTGCCTGCGCGCTCCCTGCACGCTCCCTGCGCGCTC
>NW_010287178.1:0-231 GCF_000700745.2 Antrostomus carolinensis
GGTGTCCTCGTCCCTCCCAGCCCCCATTGCTGCCCAGGACCACCAGCCAGATAGACCCCCTCCTGCCCCTTCCCCTCCCAGTACCAAGTGCTTATGCTTTGCCTAAGGGACGAAGCAGCATTTCCTAAAGCAAAGTAGCTCTATTAATCAGCCACGAAGCAGGTCCTTGGCAGCAGCCCCACCTTGCCTCTCGGAGGGGGGCCAGCAGCCCCCCAAAGACTCACCGCCTTC
>NW_010287178.1:345-1633 GCF_000700745.2 Antrostomus carolinensis
CATCGTGGGTGCCATGTCACCCTGGCTCTCAGGGACCCACGGGCTCAGCCCCCTCCCCAGCACAGCTCCCCAGCCCCACAGCACCCCCCAAAAAGGGTGAGAGAGTGCGGCTGCGCTGAGACCTTTGCCTGTCTGCAGGGAACCACGCTGCTTTCCCTCCCAACCCTGCAGGACTTTGGAGATAGGGAGTGGATCAAAAAATAACTTGCTCTCCTAAGAGGGGTGAGCTCAATGCAACAGGATCCCGTCTCGAGCCCCCTGGCATCTGGTGCCCTTTGCAGTACCCTCAGAGCATCATGCCCCACGCCCGAATCCCCACCAAGGCCAGCCAGTGCCCTACATGGGGAAGCCGGGCTCTCTGCCCCAGGGAGACTCTGTAGCTGTTAATAAACATTAGCAAATTGCTAGGGCTTTCGATGGACACATGTGTCCATCAATATGTGCTTGTCAGTCACAGCAAGGCCATGTTTAATGCTTGCAAAATCTCTTTTGCAGTGAAAGGGTAGCACAAGGGGCAGGTCTATATTTATCCCTTCAAATTGAGACAGCAGCTAGGAGCACGCAGCATCAGCTTCCCCAACCTGGTTGCAAGCTGGCCACGGCCACTGAGAAAAAATCCAGAGAGACACTGTGGTGTGACATCCTGCAGACCAGAACTGGGCTGTACCAGATTTTCCCCCATCTGTGAATTACGGGCACAAGGTGGTGCATTCGGGGCACGGGGGTGCGTGCTGGAGTTACACCGGTGTGAGGGGCTGGCGTGCTGGGGGCAGGGGGAGATGGGACACTGGTGTTGGGCCAGCCTTGGCAAAACTTTGCCTGCTGCTCCACGTGCAGCAGGACCTGGGATGGCTTCAGCACTGTGATGGCAGCATGCAAGGGCTGCCTGTCCCTGGCTGTGCCCCATGCAGCTCTCAAGGAACAGTGTGGTTTGTTTTACATCAGCTGTCCTGGCAGGAGCTCAGCACCATCCACCAGCTCATCTCCCCGGCACATTTCCAATGGGGCTGGTGACCCTTCCCTTCGTGGGAGAGCCAGGCGCTGTTCAACGGTGGGGAAAGGCTGAGTTGTCCCAGGCTGGGGCTTTGCCCAGAGGCACAGGGACATCTGTCCTGGGCTCCTGCATGGCGCATCCAAGCAGGAAAAGCACCGTTTCTTCTTTTCCTCTCCTTGAGCATGGCTGAGAGCCGCTCACCGGCTGTGCTAATAAATGGGCGCGGTGGGAAGCAAAGAGGTCTGGCAGCTGCCCTGGTCTGCGCCGAGTTGGCTGGGGCCGCCTCACGGCCGC
>NW_010287178.1:1720-2601 GCF_000700745.2 Antrostomus carolinensis
CGTGGGGGCCAGCCATGCCCACAGCTGGCTCTCCCCGGCCGGGCTGGGGCCTTGGGGATAGAGAGTTGTCTGTCCAAAGCTCGGGAGCTGGAAGGGGAACAGATTTCACTTGATGTGGGCAATTGTGGGACACTAGCAGTTCCCTGGGGACACACACGCCCTGTCACAACGGTTGTGCTGCCGCACAGCCCAGCCCTGGCACACGATGGAGGAGGGAGCAGAGACCAGTCCCCTCCATCACTGGCACAGAGCAGGGGTGGCTGAGCAGGAGGGGGACAGTGCTGGCTCCGCTGCCCAGTGAGGAACGGGCAGTGAGCACAGGGCTCCTCTAGTTCATCCGAGGTAAATAACCGCTGTTTTCTCTGGAGGTGACACGTTCTTTGCCGTTAATTGATTTGGGCATTTGTAGCTTGCCTCTTGCACTACTGTCAGCGCACGCTTTCTCTTTTCTCCTGGGAAAAGCTGGTAATTAGGCTTTTATCCAATAAAAGTGGGGGTTTTTGAAGCAGAGATAGGATTACTTTCTTTTAACTTGATGAAATATGCTTTGGCTTGGAATAATTACATGATTTGCACTTAGCACCTCTCAGCCCAGGGCATTAAAGTGATTTACAAGCAATTAGGAAGCCTGCTGGGAAGATGCTTTTATCCCCATTTTACAGATCCGATACAGAAAACAGAGGTTGAGGGCCTGCCCTGGCTCCTTGGCCGGAGATTCGGGGAGCTTGCAGGGTGTCCCGGGAGTGTTGTCCCCGTGGGACCGGGCACAGGCAGCAACAGGCACCGGAGCAGAGATCTCGGAGCACCGAGAAGGGAAAAACTGGGCCAGTGGCCGTGGCGGGGTGGCTGCCTGGGACTGGCACCAGCACCGCACTGGGACC
>NW_010287179.1:0-15349 GCF_000700745.2 Antrostomus carolinensis
CGCGCCTTTCCCCGTCTTACTTGCGCACCGGCAGCGGTGCGGGCCCGTCCGCGGCACTTGCCGACAGTGCGCCCAGCTCCATAGAGGAGGCCGTACGGAAGGGTAGGACCTCACGCTTTTTTGCACCACCCAGACACACAAACTGGAAGCGCTGGTTAGAGTGACCCCCTGGTCAGGTGGAAGTTGTCCTTTGGGTGGAACCAGAGGGGTCTGATGGAAGAAAGCTTTGCCGTGTAAGTAGTTTATAGGCCCACTTGAGGTGGGTGAGGGTCAAATGCCACGAACTCCGCGGGTGGCTACTGAGATGACAAGTTGTGGCACAGCTTGCGATGGGGAGTAAACTTCAAAATATGTATCTTCTATTAAACAACCATCTTATTCACGGCAGAACTACATGGTTAAGTGTGAAGTACCAGTACCTTTGGTCTTAAAACAGTGCCTTGAGACATATTTATGCTATTAGTACACCTGCATGCTACCTAAAAAGAAGCCTTTAAATGTTGTATCGGATCACTTGTACACAGTGATAATTCTTACAATTCTCTGTTAATATTTACTAGATACACTTACTAAGAATTGTACCAGGCTTCATCTTGTATCCTAAAGAAAGAGCAGCCAATGTTTGAAATTTGGTACAAAATTCGATATGTTGCAATATCAAGATACGGCTTTACTCATTCAGAGTGCTAATTTCCATACTACATCATTCCGAGTTTTACACAGAAACAACCAAAAGAAAGGAAAATGAAACTCCCTTGGTCTTCCCCAGTGAAGTTTTGGACTTCATTCTGGGACTATGGAGTAATATATGTGTACTACTACTCTATTCTACTACGATAGTATACGCATACATATAATAGTGCCTGTACCCGTAGGTGTCTGTACCCATTGTATGTGCGTGTGTGTTCGTATTTACGTATAAGATATATATGCATGCGTCTTTGTGAATACATAAATAAATGTGAGGACTTCTAATGTTTGAATCACATGAGGCAAAATACCCTTGATAGTGACCTTTGATACACTGTGGTTCCCAGGACAGGAATGTAAACTTGTCTGGTGTTCTGCGTGCGTAAGTAAAGCTAAATATCTTGCATTCTGTTCCCAGCTCTTCCCTTCTAGTCTTGGACAAGCCAACTCACTGCTCTGTTCATGGCATTAGAAAGCTTAATTAATTAATGCTTGTAAAGTACTTAGATCTTTGGATGAAAGATGCTATAAGAATGCAAGCTATTATTATATACTTCGTGTGTGTACCTAGTAGCTATGGAGTCTGTAATAACATAACACTTACCTAACTTTGGTTGTGCTTTGCTTAACCTGCTGGCACAAGTTGTTAATGAGATATTAACAGATACACCATTAAAACAACACTAGGTTTTGAAACATAAACAAAAGACTTTTTTTTAAATTGCTCGCCTACATGAAAGTTAAAATGTCTTGTAACCTTGAAAATGTCCAAGGCATGTTTTAACAGAAACAGAAAATCTATTTTTTCCTCCTTTTTTTAACAACTGCTTTTAACCTACTTAGATTTGGGAATCAGACACCTAAGGGCATTTTGAATCTTCTCCATTATAATTGAGATAGAAGAGATGTAAAACCAATATTACAATCAAATGTGATTTTTTTTTTTTTTTCAAATGAGAGCCACTGACATTACATAGTCTGAACAATAACCAACATTATCTGATATTAACATAATTTATAATACAACTTCATTGGCTGATTAGAGCATAAAAAATTCCTTTTTGTTATATGGGTAAAAATCTGGATTAATTGCAAAAAACTGAACATCCTCATTCCATGGCAATACTCACTATTTACACCGAAAGACAGTCCAAAATATTGCTAAGTCTCTCGTAAAGAGCTATATTCAACTCAAGGTAGTATCTTAAACCTGATAGCTATGCCACAATACTGTACATACTCTACACAGTTCTCAAACTGGATTAAAAATTATTCCATTTAAACCTTTGTCTCATGTTTTAAAAATACAATAAAAAGGTTGCCTACAGTATTAAGCCCCCCACAAAACCACTTTGTTTAATCATCCATTTGACTCAGCTGTTTGAAATAAATTGTTTTTCACTGTAAGCATTTTAATACAGTGTTCCTACCTCATATAACAAAGGGCCTAATCCTGCATTGACTGTGTACTGAAAACTCACACTGGAAACAGTTGGAGCTTTGAGTCAGAGGAAAAGCAGTATTAGGTCCGAAATGTACATTGAATATACTGAAAGGGTTTCAGATGTAGCATCTGTTTTTTAGGGAAATGGCGTATTGCATGATGTTCTGTTTACCATACTGTTTATATTTTTTTCCTTTACTATTTACATGCAATATTTTTTAACTTCCCACAAACTTGCATGTATAATAAAAATGCTGATTATATTAATCACTAGGAGTTTGCTGCAGGTGGGCGGGAAACAATGATGAAATTTGTGATTTATCCCACTGTTCCACTACCTATGTACTGAGAGCAAATCAGTAGAGGAAGCAATTAGAGAATTCAATAGATTTTATGCTTTCAAAGTTTTAGATTGAAAGATTATGGGTTTTTTTCCTGAAAGAGAAACAGAGTGTATGTTTAAAATTATGTGCATGGGGAGAGGGGGTTGTTGTTTTCAGGGGTTTTTTGTTTGCTTTTTTTTTTAATGGCGGGAGGGCACAGGTGGAATAGAGGAAAAAGTGGCATCTGAGTCATACAGTGCCTGTGGGATAGTGGTGACTACCTATACAGCTGTAAGAATAATAATTATTATGAGGGCATGCAGAACAATATAACTTCTAAAATATTTCTTTATTTATGAAGTGCAAATGATGTGAGCAGGGTAAAGCAATTACATTTCTAATTACTCGCTATCTTTTGGCTAATAGCCATTGCATACCCTTTTTGTAATTTGATTTCTTTTTAATTAGTAGCTTTCCTTGTAGGCAAGAATGTTCAAAAAGTTGCACTAGGTCATTTTACCATTATGTCTGTATTCCCTTCTTCCATTCTTTCACCCTTAAAAATTCCCCGAGTTGAGTTTAAAAAAAGTCAGTAGCAGATCTGCAGCAGTAAAGCCTCAAATAAAATCAGATCCAAAGAATCCCTTGTGGTTTCACACAATATGGTAAAATTAGAGATTGCAAGAAACCAACAAAATTAAACTGGGAACATTTGAAGAGAAATGACCAGGCTTTATGAAAATGACACATTGACTAGCCAGTGTGTTTTTTTATCGACAATTTCTTTGTTGAGGCATAGATCAAAGAAACCTGCATATGTTTTCATTTTGTTCTAAGTCTAACTAGAAAATTACATCCAGATGTTTAATAGTCATTCTGTTGGTTTTTCTGCATTGATTAGATATGTTGGTGCTGTTTGCTTACAAGTGTAGCCGGATCATTAGCTAATGCAAAGAAATGTTTGCAGCGAGTTGCTAATTAGGTCTTTTGGAAACCCTCCATAATCAGGAACAATTTGTACAGGGGCCAGAAAAACTTGTGGTACTTGAGAAGTCGCTTTCCCTTCTGTGTCTGGGAAAAAACAGTCAGTTGCTTTCCCTAATCTTCTTTTGCCTACAGGGATTGCAGCTTGATCCCAATGGGTTGAAGTGCAAATAAATTAGGAAGAGACCACACACGCACATGCACGTGCCCACGCACACACTCACACGTGCACCCCCACACACCCCAGTCTGCTCTTTCAGTCAAAATGCAGTTGTGCAATCTTACAAAAAGCTAAACCCGAGTGTTTAAAATGTGTTAAATTCTCAACCTTTATGTTATCAAATACACAGCATTTTTGAGCATACTTTAGAGACAGATGGGGAAGCCCTTTATGATAAATGAGTGTACTTGAATTCATTACTGTGGTACTTATAATTAAAGTAGCTCTTTCACAACTTCACTACTTCTGCAGGGCACTTCAAGACAAAGCTTAGAGGAAGTGTGTATGTGGGTGACAGAGGGGTGAAAGAGGCACAGAAGAACTTTAATCTCCTATGTTTTGTTAAGTCTAAAAAGGGGTCAGAGATATTACCTATTTACAATATTGTCAGAGAAATTGTTTTAGATTTCATGGCTCTGTCCTGATAACCTTCTAGGTGCAATGTCACCTTTCGAAAGACCCTTGACAATGTCAATGACCTTTCTAATAAAGACCACCTGCCAGTATATTACACTTCAGCCTGTTGCAGAATGAGGTCTCCACTATAGGAGATGACAGCGAAAGGAGCAATGTGTGTCTGTTTTGTACAGTAAACCAGGACACATGCTCATGCTCCCTGATCCTGTCGTCACACACCTGACTAAGTTTACTTGTGGAAATAGTCTCTTTCGAGTCAATAACAATACTTGCACAAAAAAGGATATCTCTGTATCAGACTTCACCAGATCAGGGTCACGCATACAGAAATCATAGGTTGTGTGTGACATATGTATGCAAAGCACATGTGTTTTTACCAGTGAGGCTCTGCAAGTGTAGAAGACTGGGTTTTATTACCTTTTTTGGCAGTTGTGTAAAAGGGAAGAGTGTCCTAGAAGTACAGTTAACCATTTCACTTCAGTGGACTAGTTGTGGTACACTATTTTTCCTTGACTTGCAAAATCCTAAAACTGTTTCAGCCTGTTTTGATTTCCTATACATTGTCTTTTGACGTTGAGCAGTAGATTTGTTTGGGTTTTTTTTCCCCATAAGCTGTCAATAACATCTTAGAAAGAGTCTACAGATCACCAAAAATCCTTAGACTTAAAGCCACAGGGGAAATGGCATTGAGACAAATGGTCCTTTGGAAATGTTTCTTCCACAGCATTTGTTGAAGTGACTGAAGGGAGTTTCATCTTAGAAAGAAAGGCATTGTCTGAGAGGGAGAGATGGCTCCAACTGCACTGGCATTTCAGGGTTAGGAAAACCAACTGCTTGCTGCTGCAAAGGTACATGAAGCCCTGTCCTTTACCCTAATATCTGTTCTCTGTGTATGAAGGCAGCAGCCTTAAGGAATCTTTTTAAGTACAGATGTGATGCAGAATTACTGTCTGCAAAATCATGACTCTCTGTCAGCCAGTGGCATTTAGGTTCAACGGGAAGTTGACTGGTGTTTGGCAGCTGTTTCTTTAATACTTCTGCTTCTCAGTTCTTCAGAGTCTTGTGTTCTTTCCTGCACTGAGATTATAAACCCCATATGAGTTGCTCTCATACCAACTTTCTACTTCAGACCTCAGATTTCAGTCTGGTGGAGTCTAGAGGAGAGCAGACTGTGCTGTCCTGCTGTCTTTCCATAATGCAGATGCCGTAATATACTGGCATGCTATGGCTGCAACATCTGCGGAGGTGGTCTTCCAGCACTGGTGGCACAGAGGCACTAGGTCTGTTTCCAACTTTCTTCATGCTTTAAAAGCTCTGGGCTTTTATATTCTTCAGGGAAAGGATTTACCAATCTGTCTTTTAGGATCCAATGGGAAGTGGAGATGTTTTGAGAAAGAAGTTTATAGATGGGGATAATGATGGGTAGAACTGGGGAGATGGAAAGGATTTATGCAGAGAGGGAACATTTCAGTACCAGTGTCATGCTATTCTTAACAAATGTGAAAATTTCCTTAGAAAAACACCACTGAACTTCATGCAAGATTGTGAACAGTTACCATCTTATAAAAAGAAAATAACTGTCTCAGTCATCTGGAACTGTCCGTGTCTCTGTTTTCCTTCTCACTCTGAACTTACTGCCCTCCCACTACTCTCAATGCAGGTGTCTCAGTTTATATCCTGAAGAGCTAATATAATGACAACTGTGATTATTAATAGAGCATATCCATCCTCCAAAATCTGAAATCATAAATTCCATAGTTTGACATACATGTAGAACTATCACTACTATGGATCATCTACTCAGCCCTCAAGTGAATGCTCAAATGAAGCACCCCATCAAAAAGACGTCTTGCATCTATTGATCTTTTCTGATACACTGGTGTGCTTGTAATCAGTGGCATCACCCAGTATAAAATTGGTATGAAGAAGAAAAATAGGTACAACTTGTGCAATTTGACTATATATTACTGCCTCTAAAATATCAATATACCTTCTACTGCAGAAAAAACACATCGTATGATTATGCAGACAGTAGAGCAACCATGCTCTCAATTTTGATGTTACATGACCCCAGAGCATAGAATGTCTATGCCCTAAAACTGATGCGATTACAGACGCGATTACAAAAATGAAATCATTATATCTTCATTAATTTTGCAATAAAATAGTTTTCAAATCTCTCCAATGCAAACCATGAAAAGCAAGGAGTAAGCAGCATGAGCATGCAGATGTACATATACACCATTTAGCCTAATTATACATTGGATTAAAAGTTCTCATATTGCCCATATGGACAGATAACAGTTAAGTGTCAGTATTTTGCTTTTCAATTAAGGTCTTTCACTTAAATGAAAGAGATATATGATTAGTCTTCTGAAGGTGGTTCAATACAAGAGCACTTTTACCAGTGCTCTTCAGATGTGCAAGTGAGATGTCCTTGAAAGATAAGAAGAGTATTTGGGGATTTGTAGAAAGCCACCAGTTGTGTAGACCATTATTAACGAGGTCCTGTGAAGTCAGGCACTTTTCTGAAAACATTCTGTTGCATTATATAACATACCAACAACACCTTAGGTTTTTTTTTTTCTTTTTTTCCTTCCCCCCACCCCCAGATTTTGCTTTTAGCTCAAAAAAGCTGGGGAATATTTGTTGAATAAAAGGGAGAGGTGGATAAGCAATTAAGAATATTTTCTATATGAATTTTGCGTGGTAAATTTTCCAGTTTTACAGAACAATTCAGAATATGGCATTTAATTTTCAAGGGAAACATACTACATGCAATGAAGGGCAGTTACTTCAATGTAAGTCTTCTCTAAAAGTGTGGAGGTGTGTCGTTCATTTAATTAAGCTGTTAAAACATTGTCCATTTTGTTTTTATTTACCTCCTTTTCTTAGAAGCTTGATTTTGCCTGTGTTTCTTATAAATTGTGATATGTCTGAGCATAGGTAGATGCCTGAACTTCTATCTCTATCACAGTTCACCACTTAAATAAGTAAATATTTTTATTTTGAAATCACATACTCCAGTTTGAATTAGAGAGTTGTATAATTTCTTTTCTTGTTCTATCAATTCCACTGGGGAAAAAAAGCAAACAAGAAACCCCCCCAAAACAAAAAAACACCCCAAAACAAACAAACAAACAAAAAACCCAAACCAATAAATATGGGGAGAAAAAAACAAATCACAGGTCATTGTTCAACTGTAGGTCTGTTATAGGTTGAGATACTATGGAAAGAGAAAAGACACATGTTCTAAACCAGTTTTCTTCAAGTGGTTCTTATAGGACTTCTGCTGAATTGGCCAGATGGTGCAGACAAGGTCACACATGTTTTTAAATAATTTTTTAATATTGTTTGGTTCTCTCTCTGTAGTAGCCAGCCAAACCACAAGACAAATTCTGAGTCCTTAATTGATCAAAACTCCCACAAGCAAATTGCTCAACAAAGCCTGGCATATTTTGCCCCTGTGTTTGAAAACAATAGGAATGGGAAGCATATTTCCTGACTTACTTCTACCCAAGCTGTAAGACACCTCACAGAAGGCCATAGGAGGGGTAAGGGCAGGTAAGGAAGAAGGAGTATAGTACCGGGATGGTTATCTTCTAATGGTTCCACGTGAATGTGGCCTGCCCAGTTTCTGCACAGCCATAAACCTAGTCTACTTTTCTGTGCCCCACACATCACCCTAACTTGTTTAATATCATAAACCAAGCTGATCTGCATCCCTCTTCCCTGGGTCATAAAGCATGAGAGACTCTCAATGCATGAGGTGCAGGGTTAACTACGGGAATGCCAGCCGTGAAGGTAGCTTGCTCTATGCATTCAACAGGTCCCATTCACTTCAGCTGGGGTAGGATTTCATCCCAGGTACCTATCATGTCTCGTAAAATACACTGAATGTCCTAAAATATACTAGCGAGTTTTCCTGCTTGGGATATGTAAGGAGAGATAAAAGCAACCATCCAGAATCACCTATCTTAACCTAATTATCAAGCATAGCTTTCTTATCAAGAAACCTGTGCAAATGCAGAAATGTTGCTGGGTGTAGTGTAGAGAATTTAACTGTGGGGAGTATTTATCTGTCTTTGTCCACTCTTTCTTCTTTTACGGTCTTTCATAATTTTGCTGCCCTGTATGAATGCTGCGTTCTTTTGCCTGCAAAGGACACCTGGGACTTGTTACTCACTTGCGCAGAGAAAGGCTGGAATATGGTTTATCGGGAGTACAGCACTAGAAAATATTTTATCAGCAGTTATTGAATTCAGAAGAATATTTATTTTCTCTAGATAACCTTCTATCACTTTTGTATTTTGTATTTTTCTTATTCCAGAGAATTTTTAACTTCTAATGGGAATGCAGTGGAACTTTAAAATTAGAAATCTTCAAGTCAATGACCTTATTAAGTTGGCAGTCCCCTGGAACATTGTTATATCGTTGTAAGAAGAAGAAACTCTGCAGTAAATCTCCAATAAAAGTGAAGAACAGATTTATCTTGATAATAAGTATTTGAAAAGCATGAGACAGTGGAAAATACAGTTTAATTTAAAGTGCTACTTTAGATATTTGCTTAGCTGGATGTTTTTTTTTTTCACTGAAAACATTTGAGAAACCATTGCATGGAGTCTTCGGCCTAGTTAGATATTTTCTTAATGTGTGGAAGACTATTACAAAAAAGCTAGACTACTAGCACCTGTCCCAAACCGTAATTCTTTTATAGAAGACACAGTGTATTGCCTTAAGCCTCTCATTGAACTCCTTTTTCTATCCAGTATGTATTAGTTGCCCACTCATGAATAAGATCTATAACTTTTAAAGTGCTACTTGGATGAAAACGTGTTATGCTTTCCAAAATTTTCTAGAAAAGCATTATTTTATGAGCATCCTATACAGATAAAGTAACAAAATGTATAAATGTTATTCCTATCTTTCTCTTACATCAGCTAAGAAGAAAAGGAGACTCACAGGCACTCTTTAGGGCACTAAATCTGGTGTATACTAAATGATGGATATGATACAAAAACTTGCACAATACAGGTTTTAATTTAGTGTTTCTTGTTTGTTTGTTTTTTTTGTTTTAAAAAGAGAGATATATGTTCATCAGTAAATTGGGAAGTTATTTGTATATACATATATATATAAAAATATATATAGGTAGTATACATACATGTACACATACACCTATACATGTACAACAGCATGAGGCAGCAACTGATCCATTCAATTCACAGGCAGGGCATTCAGAGAACCCGTAGGGTTGGGAAGAGAGAAACTGATTCAGAGGTGTAAAACTTTCAGTTCATGCTGTGATTAATTGAAAGTCAAACCAAAGTAACCTCACTTTTTTTTCCCCTCTTACAAACGGTAATTCAAAGTGAATACAGAGTGCTTTATAATGTGCCAGGGAATGCTGTTGTCTTCTCTGCTTTCACCATTTTATACCTTCTGTTCCTCAGCATAAATGGCAAATTGCAACTGGCACCTGAGAAAGTGTTAAAACACACTGGAAGTATTGGAGTGATGTTGATAAGTGCAAACAGCCTGTCTAAAGGAATATCACCTTCGTTTAGATAATCTGTTTTCAAATGTGTGTATCTGTGAAAACAGACATATTAATGCAGCTTTTACTACAGTACTTGGAGAATAATTGAAATAAAATCATAAATATCTGTTGAGAGCTTAAGATGAAGAAAAAGCTCCTTAAGATGATTCTGTAATTAGAGACCAAGACCTTAACTTTTTACCGTATGATAAAAAATTTTGCAGTATAATAGTTCCTGTTTCTTTTTTTTTACCAAAGTTTTATACAAAAATAAGACTAAGTATATTTCTCCCTTTTCATTAAAGAATCTGTTTTTATTAAATGCAAACTCAGCTGCGGCATCACTGTATTAACTGAATCAGAGTTGTGCTTTAGACTGTTTTGTTTTATTGTTGCACATTCCTTTTGAGACAGTCTGTCCTTTTCCAGGGCAATATGCTTTATTCAGGTGGGATTTAATATTCAGATTTTTAAATACGACGTGTTGTTCAACTTCTTCTCTACCTCCATAGGTACATATGCGCACACTCACACACATCGTATATTCACACGAGCAAATACAATGCTAATCAAAAGGTGTTCCATGATTGTGGAGATGGAAAGCCACAGGGATTTATGATCAATGTATGCAGAATAGAAGAAATTATAAAAAGTATTTGTCTACTGGTGGAAGAGCTATTCTAGCTGATATATATGCTTGGTACTTTAGCTTATTGGATGGAGGCTGACATGATGTTTTACATTTATAGATAGGAAGCAAACAAGCTGTAAACCGGTCTTCATCCTTGAGTCATGTTAGAGGAGAGCATAAGGATAGATGTACCTTTTATCCACATACAAAGGGTGAACTTTGAGACTGTGTGCTAGTGGATGGTTCACACTTGGTCTGGTAGGCAAGAGTGACATGACTGTCTGCTGTACTCCGCACCAGACTGAGATTTCAGTATAGTGAAGAATGACATATTAGAGCTCATGTGGGATGATGATATGTCTGTATTGCCTCTGTTAATGTGAAACTCTCAGGTATTGTTTTTAGAATACATGATACTTGTTTCTGAGATGGCACTTTTTCTGTGCCACACACCATTCTCACATTTCCTGTTTGCATTACTCCTGCTGCCTACTGGTGAGAGGAGGAAAAGAGGTGTCTTGCAAGGCTGCAGAGTGTTACAGTGTGGAGGTGCTCAAAAGTTATTTATTGCTCTCTGGTGCTGTACAACAAAATGAAAGAGTCAGTGGTTTGTTTAGGGGAATCCAGCAACTTCCACTGTGGAGGACTCTTCTGGTTTTGTGAAAGAACATCAGAGCCAGTCAATTCAGAGATTCCTGCAGTACTTCAAGTCTATAGGCATATTGGTTTGGTCCCACAAAAGCACCACTAGGTGGCTTTAAAAAAAACCCCAAAAAACCTAAAAACAAAACCCACCAAAAAATCCCACAAAAAACATGCTAGTAACACCCCCAGGTTTCAGGGTAAAAACAGCCACAATCATGAAACCCTGTTTCATCCAGTCTTGTAATTCCAGATTGGAAAAAATGTTTGGCTTAATGTCTAACCCATTTACTTTAAAGGGAAATGAGAATGTATCTGGGCAGCAAGAAAAAAAATAGTAAAAATTTTTTCATTATATTGAGAATATTCTAATTCTTTTTTTTTTTTTTTTTGTTAGTCTAGATCAAAGAGTCTGCTGTTGTGTTACCACTTAAAATTTATCTTGTACTTAAATCTGATGACTATTCATGTGCCAGAGGTATGTAAGAAAGAGGATTTAGTGAAGGAGTTATTAATCATTTTGTTGCAAGTAGGTTGGGCCCTGTCATTTCCCTGCTTGTTGTAAACCCAGACTTTCATCCATGGGTATCTGAAGGACTGTGGTGCTTCTGTCAGTGAGGGTAGGGCTAGTTATGTGTCTAGTGATTGGGTCTATGTGCATAGCAGTCATGGAAAAGAAGATTTAAAATGGAATAGGAAGCATGCTAAAATACAGTAAAAAATACAGTAAAGAGGCAAAATTCAGAACCTGCTTTGCAATTAGTGGTCACAGCTAGATTGTTTGCAGTGTCCACACTACCTCATTTAGAGCTCTTTATCAACCATGTACTGGATAGTTTGGTGGAAACTAGTCCTTGGAGCTTTTCTGCAAGGAAAAGTCTTTTATGATGGAATGCAGTTTTGCAGTACAGACTTACTTTGTGGAAGAGGAGTGAGGTATTTCAACCTATTGCAATGGGGAACTAGCTGGTATAATCATAAAACAACCTTGAAGAACTGAAGAAATGTGACTGTGTGCTAATGTTATGTTATACATTAAAGTAATTTTCAAAGATGACACTCAGGCTTCCACTGGAGAAAACAACAATCAAAACATTGAATTTTTTGATTGGCATTTACAGTTGCTGACATACAGCAACAACAACCTTACTTTACTGATTAATGCAAACTGCTAGAATGGTATCAGTACGACATGATAGTGTGCCAGAATGGGAGAGGAGCAATAGCAGCCATCATGGAACCTGTCTTACCTTTCCACATAATATCAGGATAGCCAGTAGGTACAACAGTAAGAGGGAAAGGTTACTTTTTCAAAACAGAGTAGTGTCTCCGTTCCTTTTCAAGGAACACTATCCATGATTCCTTTCTCCTTGTGTGATGGAGAGTGCTATTATCAGATACTTGGACTTGATAGCTGCATAATGGAATGGTCCTGTGCAGGTCCTTCTGTACTGCCACAATTTTCTTCTGCTTGAAAAATTTTGGATGCATAGTTTGGTATGATCACGTAGATACCTCACTTCTTTTCCTTTTGGTTTTTATTTGTTTGTTTGTTTTCATCAAATATTCACTTTGACATTTTAGACAGAAATTCAAGATAGAAAAAAGATGCATCTTGGCATCATGAATAACAGCTTTGTGCTCTTATAGATCTAGATCCAACAGCTGCAGTAACTGCAAAGGGAAGGAGCCATATAAGCAGACACACAGATTTCATGCTAGCAGCCCCATGCAACATTGATAATATGTGGTCCAAAGCCATGTTTTCTTTCGGTTGGAGTTTCCCCCAATCTTTAGCCAAAAAGAATTTTAAACCAATATTTTGTGGGAAGTCATAGCAGTTTGAGGAATATAAGAAGACATTTCTATACAGAGTGCATGGTTTGGTTTATGTATACTAAAAAGCTCTTTTAAGTATACCTAAATGATAAAAATTATGGAAAGTATAAAAACATCAATCAGTTTGGATTTTAAATCAAATATATGTTGAACTTTCTCAAAAACAGCAAGTCGTAGGCATTCTTACATGTCTATATGTAAGTCTGATATAATAAAGCTTATTCAATATGAGCATGATTCTCTTTTGCTGCTGTTCTGTTCCTCCATTATTTAACACAGGGAACGTCTGGATTTTTTTATTTTTTTATTTTTTTATATTATCCATTTTACAAGCACTGACTCGGGTTTCTCAAACCTGTGAATGAAGCTTAGTAAGCACTGATAAGTCTTGCTTAAATAAGAAAGAAACCCAATGGCTGTGAGTTGCTGTTATGTGATAGAAGTCAAACTCAATTATCTTTCAGTTCTACAATTCTCTATCTACCAAGACACTGTTTTGAATGTCTACCATTTGAATGTCTTTCTTCATTTAAATTCTCACATCTGAAATCCAGCATAGTGAGGAAAAGTAAAGAGCTAGTCTGTCCCCAAGGAAGTCTGACTCTAATGGGAAAAAATACCTTTCTGTCAATCATGGATGATACTTCCTCAGGAATGAGACCTAAATTTTCATAGTACTCTCAGCTCAAATTAGTAGGTTGATCAACAAGTGGTCACAGCTTTCAGTATTCAACAACCTTGACTGCACTTCCTAGAATATTATTGCTATTACCTTAAATTTACTTCTTTGTCCTTTAGAAGTCAACTATTTTGGTTCTTCTTATTAAAAAAAACAATGGCTTGTTATAGAAATGCAGGTGCATCCAAATTGCTTAAAAGAAGAGACATTCAATTTCTGCATCTTGTAATGTAATGTCATTGCTTCTTGATAACATATTCCCATTCCCACTATACCTATCAGCAGATTTGCACATTATGAGGTTGGAAGCACTTGCAATTTAAAACTTACATTTAAAAATATATTTTTTCCTAGAAGGAAATAATATTTTATTAAAATGGTCTGGTAAAGTTTTAAGAAATTTTGATGTACCCTTGAGTCATCCGCTGTTCATTGCATGCTAGCATGCTACACACCAATATGTAGAAATATCCATGAAGGACTTACTAGCACTGAAAAGCCACCATTTTTGGTGTGTAGTAGCCCAAGAATGGCACTGACTGTTGAAAAATCTATGGTCTTTCATGGGCTAAGTCTTCTGGAAATAGATATTTTGTTTGGAATCATAGGTTAGTTCCATATCTTTTGTATCTCCTTGAAGGATTTTTTGTCACTGTTTAAGGTTTCCAGTTGAAAAGAAGACCCACTTGATTTAAACTTGAAAAAAAGTATCTTTGTTTTTCTTATTATGAGAGGAGTGATTAAGAAACAAAAAAAAGAAAGAATAAAGTAAGGTATTTACGAGGTAGCACACCATGTTTCTTTTGTAGCATGCCGTATTCAGTCTGACTCAGAGTATGACTGTTGCCCTTGTGACTCTTTATAAAGGCAAATTTTATAATTTTGGCAAGTGGAAAATACCAGTTTGTTCCAATATATTACCAGGGGCATCTTCTCTTGTGCTGGTAGACTCTCTAGACTCTAGTGAGTGGAGAAGGGACTTGACCAAAGTGTCATGTCTCTTTCTGTAACAGTTGATTTTGCTTGTAAAAAAGAACTAATACGTATAGGATTCCAGAAGACCATAAAAAGTGCTATAAAACTATTCACCCACAAAGAACCTAGAGCAACATCTGGGTGCTCCTGTGAAGGATCCCACTTCTGCTGATCCCAGTCTGCAGTACTCTTGAGTAAGCATGCTTCCCTGTCACAGACCCCTGGGAGGGCTGTAAAAATTTCAAAGCAGCGGCTGCCAAGAAGTGGGGTATGCAAAATAAAATTATATATTTGGTTGCTGACTGGGCAAGGTGAGGCACATGGCTTCCTCTTCTGTACGCCTTGCCTGTTAGATAGAAGCACCGCCTTATGAGGACTAAGAAGGGTTTGAGCAGAGAGGGCAGGCAAGTCCCGAAGACAGACTGTGGGTAGGCCTCAAAAAGTGGAAATGCAACATCAAAATAAAAACTAATGGAGAAACTGCTCATACTCCTGGGCAATATTTAGGAGCAGCATAAAGCCATAGAGCCTGTGCTCAGGCACATGGCTGACAGAATAATAACCTTGGTTTCTTGTGGTAGATCTGTGAGATTAGAATTACTGCCTTTTGAGCTTATTAGAAAACTTGCTGTGGAACAGTGTTGCATCTTGAAATGCTGATTCTGCAAAATAAAAAAATTCTGTGAGAACATATTGCCTCTGTTGTAAGGCTGAGTGGATGCCAGGATTACTGCTGGGTGGGGCAAAATGTTATGCAGAAGTTCAAGCTAGGTGAAAAGCAGAATTTCTATTTTGTGGCTAAGATTCTTTGATCTATGGAGCTTAAGCTGCATTTTCTCTTGAAACAAAAGTGTGTTGCATGATTTGTGCCAAAATATTCCACAAAATACTTCCTAAAACACACAAAAAAGGGTGAGAATAAAGCAGGGGGTTAAAGAGGGAGAAGGGAGAAGGGAGAAGGGAGAA
>NW_010287180.1:0-21757 GCF_000700745.2 Antrostomus carolinensis
TGCCCCGTGTAAAACGTTGCCTGCTATGCGCTTGTGCTTTCAGCCCATGGGCTCCTTTCTCTTCCCTGCCTTGCGTGCCATCCTCCCTCCTGCCTGCCTTCCCTCCCTCCCTCCCATCCTCCAAGGGCTCCTGGCAGCCTCCTGTCTCCTCCCGGAGCAGTTATTACAGATCTGTGTTACTGGGGCCCATGGGACGCGGCACGTGGGGCTCTCAGTCTGTAACTTGGTGCTGACTTGGTGTCAGGTGCTTTGTGTGTGTATGGATTTATGGGAAGGCTCTCTGTCCTCCTTTCACCTCAGTCCTCTCCCAGTCCCCCTGAAACGGGGTCGTTTTTCTTTCTTCTCTTTTTGCCTGAGAGCGGCTCGGGGAGCCTGAGAGCGGCTCGAGTAGTTGGGAGGTGGAGCAGGTGCACGCTCCTTGAGTTAGTCAAAGTCTACAGAGAAAAAACTTTGAGTAAGTTTATTTGAGAGTTTCTCACAACCGTTGTCAGGTCAGCGACTGCGTGTTCCTCACACATCCATTTCCCTCTTTCAGTGTCCCCCGTGTCCTTTCTGTCCTCTCCCCTCTCTTTCCATCGTTCCCTCTTTTTCCTCTCTCTCAGCTTGTGGAGCGATTTCCCATCACAGGACAAGACAGACAAAGACGTAAGTGCCATGTGCAGGATCTTGGCTAGTTCTTGCAACTGTTGGGCAAGTTGACAAAACTGCAGCTTGGCGGCTGCGACTGTTTATACCCCTGTTTGAAAGGCAACACCTGCGGAAGGGACACACGTGGCCTCTGGCGCCTGGTTAGCTGAGTCACGGGCTTCGGCCACTTCTGGGGTGGTTTTATAGCTCAGGAGAAGGAGCACAGCAGCGGCTGCTAATGCTGCCCACAATAACAGTATCCACCACCCCACAGGCACACACACAGCCACCTCGCCTGGAAATCAGGGCAGCCTAAATAATTGATTTCCAAGGCAGAAGAAGGCATGTCATAGTGGGAAGGGACGGGGTGGCGTGGAGTGAGCGTGCGGTGGCAGGGGAGCAGAGGGATGCCAGTGAGGGAGATGGGGACGAGTTGAAGCAGAGAGGGATAGGCAGCGTCACATGGGAGTTAGGAGGGTGATGGAAGATGATTGGTGACCGCAATAAGCACATCTCTCTGTCCGGATGTGTCCGGTGGCAATATTGAACCCCCCCTTGTGTGAGATGCTGTACAAATACATACTCAGAAGTGTATAAATGGTGTTTGTTCTCCCTTCTTCCTAATGAAGAGTAATGAATTATAATTGCCTTTTTACTCTGGTTACCTATAAAAACATATATCAGAGTTCCTTTATTTAAACAGTTCTTTATGAATAACCTCAGGAAATGATATTTTAAGTGCTGCTGATATCAGACCTCATTAAGAATTGAGTGTGATGGTTCAAGAGGGTCAAAGGAACTTTTTATTCCTCCAGTAAAATCTGATCAAAAGTTCATTAAAATAAATGAGAACTTTGTTGGTGTCCATAGCACTTGGCCAGTCCAGTAGTGTGCTAGCAATTATTTTTTTTATTTATCAGGCAGAGATTTTAAGCACAGACACAATGAAGTTATTCAAGAAGCAGCGTGCGTTACTGGCTAGTGATCTAATAGGTTGAAAATGCTCTATCTCCCTAGTCATTAATTTTCAGTTTTATGGTATAAGGGAAAGTAGCAAAAGCAGAAAATGTTACTTTTCATTCCTTTGCAATTGTTAACTGTGGGGTTTATGTTATTTCTTCTGATAGGTTTTTGGGCAAAGTGGCTTCTTGTTTTGGGAGAAAAATGCTTTGTTTCAGGGGGAAAATGGGCCACAGTTTAGCCCTTTTACTGAGTTCATTGGCAGTGTTGTAAAACCCCTTTACCAGTAATTAATTCCATGATCAGTGAGTTCAGCTCTGCTCGGTTTCCTCGCCATCTGAATATAGAAATGAATTAAAGTAGAAATCCCAAAGAGGCCATGAAGAAGCACAGCTTGGAAACCAGGACAATCAGGTATAAAGAGCCTCATTCATTTTGGTTTATCTGTAGTACAGGGATATGCCCTTACTCCATGAATCATCTCCTGACATCTGTTTGCAGCGCTGTTTTCTTAGCAACTGCAGCTCTGTTTTAGATCTGGACTCTCAATGGCCGGGTTTGTACAGAGAGATGCGAAGAGACAATCCAAACTCTTCCTAGCAAAGCTGTGCCTTTCAGCCCATTTACCCAATTTCTTTTCTTCCTTGGGGCACAATAAATACCAGTTTTAAAAGTCTGCCAGCTGAGATGCTTTTTTTTCTGTGTATGTGCAGAAAGATGCTTAGCTGTTGCTTACCACAACTGAAGTGTTTCCCCAACATGATGTGGCAGCGTGGGAGAGCACCCATCAGGTTGCAGTGGGCTGTGCTGTTTCTGCTGTTGAAGGAATGAGCCGTGTGTGCCACCACACTTGCCCTCGCTTTCCCGCGGTTTGTTTTGAACTGTTACGGGACTTTTAGATGTGGGAGAGGACGTGGTCTTGGAGGAACGCTGGAAATGTAGATGGTGATGGCAAGGACCCACTCCTAGCAACGTGCCTGTTTGAACAAGTAGTCAGATTAGGTGGTGGGATTATACTTTGTATGAGTAACACTTTGGGACTGGATCCATAAGCTGTGATTAAAGAGAAGGTGACTTTTCATACACCTCTCACCTAATCTTTCTTTGCTTGAATTTCATCCCTGACTGGTGTGGGTGGAAGAGTCCATTAACTGAGACAGAAGTGGCCATGTAGCCACTGGGAGATCAGGTTGATCTGATTGTTGCTGTCTGTGCTCTGTGGAGGGAATCAAGACCCAGGGGAGTTTTTTACTTCAACTGATGTGGATGAATTGGTCTGAAGTATAAATACACGTCTGGGAGTACAAGTGGTATGTCCATGCTAAGGGACGGGCTCTGTTCCCCCTGCTGCCTCCCGTGCTGATGTGCAGCTTTCCATGAGGAGCAGGAGATTATACCTGCAGTAGCATCTGCAACTACTGGACTATGAATCAAAAAATTTAGTGTGTTACCGCATAGGATGTGGATTTGACTGCCTTACCCTTCCTGGACTGACTTGTGTCCTGTGGAGCATGAAGGGTGTCAGCAGCAAGCAGTCACTGTAAAGGGTGAACGTATTTGGGCTTGGGATAATGCTGAGAGGGGAGAGACCTCTGATGGCTGTTTTTGCTGGCAAAGGCATTGCAGAGTGGAGATGGGGAGGATAAATAGTGTCTCTGAATACTGGCTAACTTCCTCGACCTTCATGGTTTGCACACAAGTCCCAGCGTTAGCGAGGATATGAAGAAGACAGCCTCTATAGATCACCTAACTCACAGTGTTCACAGCAGGAGATGAAGCAAGCTGCTTCTGTGGAGGTGCAAAAGGGCCAGGACAGGGGCAGAAGAGGGAGTTGGGGAAAAAACTTGTGTTTAGCTCAGCTGTGCACATGGGAATGAAGCAGAAAGCTGCACAGGGGAAGGGGCTGGTGCAGAACAGGCTGTTATCTCTCCACAGGATGGGAAATGGGGCAGAGCTTTGACTCTGGGTTTAACTTCAGTCTGTGGTCTCCCGTCGGGAGGTATGTTTGCTTTCTAACCTTCCTGCAGCCTGCTCATAACTCCCTACACAATACAGCCGTGCAGATTGGCTGGAGAGGTTTTTAAGGAATTGCTGACCCTGATACAAGCAGTACTGTTTGTGGCTGGGGATGGGGAAGAAGAGAAAAGAATGGTATGAGTTATTTGAGCTTTAAGATTCAGGCTGCAAGTTCTCTCAAAGGAGATTGCAGTCAAGAGGGAAAACAAAGCACTTGTAAGTACTTTCATGGAAGTGTGGGGAAGAGGCAGAAATGTGGGTTTTACAGGAAAAAAGTTTTATTTTCTGAATCTTTTGGCCTTTTGGTTGCCAGTTGAGAGACAAGAAGTTGGTGAATGATGGAATGAAAGGGCAAGACGGAGAGGGGAGTGAATACACTGCTGAACATGCCTTGTTGGTCTGTGGCAAATGGTCTGTGTAGAACCGGCCATGAAGCAGTTATAAAGGCACTGGGTTCACAAATGGGTTTGGTTCCATTTGCATTACTGAGTCCTCTGTTTTGTCATGGGTTGGTTTTTGTTGTTCATAACCACCTAAATGATGCAGGGAGAGAAAGGAAAGCTGCCCCGCAAGCAGCATGTCCTAATTCTTGGATGCTCTCGTGTAGTGAGGAACGTGGCGCTTTGCTTGCAGCAATATTTAGTGAAAGCTTCAAGTTCAGTGACTAAATGAAACTCTTCCAGCAAAGCCAAGCCCTCTCAGTGAAGGTGGTTGTATATTATCTGGTTCCAAGATGTTTATGAGGGAGGGAAGCACAGAGCACTCGCACAACGTGTCTCTGGAAATCTTTCTCACTAAAGTGAAAACTGAGGGGGGTGCTTCTTTGCTTACTTTTTTTGCCCCATCTTAAAAGGGTGAGACTCATTTTGCCAAACTATAACATAACTATCTGCATGAGAGACAGTTCTCCAGACTCCTTTCATAGTCACTAGAGAGGAGCAAACACTTTTGGCCTATGATTCATCCACACTGAATTGGACATCTAAAAATACATCAGACAAACTGCCCTAAAAAGTGCCATTGTTTCTGCAGAGTTCAAACAATGAACGCACATGGAGGCATCTCTCTTGTAGCTGTTTAGTGTCAGGAGAGATGAATCTCGGACAAAGTGTCTAATATCCCAGCAGAGATTCCAGGAGGGCTCCTAGTGTCCTCATTCCTACCAGACTCAGCGTCCGTGCAGGTTGTGCAGTGTAAGGCGGTGTGCCTGGAGGGCTTTATCCGAGACCAGAGAGCAGACAGCAATGTCCAGTTCAAAGCCATCCTCCTCCCCTGGTCAGTCATTGGATTCAGAAAAGCTTCGGGCTGGACCCACGGTGCCAGACAATCTTCTGCTATAAATAAGAGGCCGAAGGGGATTTGCAGAGTGGCTTTTTCAAGGTCGCACATCAGGTTAGTGGCTGAGGTGGAAGCAATGAGGACGACTGGAGGCTCCCAGAGGTGTGTTCCTTCCCCTGCCCATGCTCCTCGCAGCTGCCTTGCGATCTGCTGCTCTCCCAGGGGTGAGACCGGCTGGCTGGTGCTTGGGGGTGGATGGCACCCGGTAGGTACTCGTTTCATTTTTGTTAAAACTTTTTACAGAATTATATAAGCCATTACTCATCCTCCTTTCCCTGTCCTTTCTGTTCCGAAACTCCATACTTCAGGCACATAGTTGAATTGTTGTGCATCCACTGGGCTGGTGTGGGTGATTGCATGTGTGCTCTCAATCTGCAGTAAATGGCTAAACCTTGAAGGAGTAAATGTGCTTCACTTCAGGCTCACAGTGGCCTAAGACAGAATGTGTGGTTATCTAGTGGTGTTCAGATGATGTATGGAAACTCTTTAACTGACATATCTAAAACTTACGTTGCATATCTAAACGCAGAGCTTGGGGAACTTTGGAGCTGCGCAGGGAGCTGTGACCTGGGCTGCTCTGAAGTGGTGCTGCTGCCGCTGTGTTATTCAGTGGCATGGAAAAAAAAATCACTAACTCTGATTGTGGAGCTGGAAAAAAGCGAAGTTTTTGGAAAAAATGGAAAAAGTTTAGTTGTCTGCACAGGTAAACCAGGTAGGTTAAGGATAATATTCCTCTTGTATGGGAAACAGCAGAAAGCCTTCCTATGCTAAATGAGCTGAGTGTCTAGGGGGAAAAAATTAGTTGAAGGACTTTGCTTGTGTAGCAGAGATATGAAGTACAGGCAAGTACTGAGTGTTAAATGGATCCTGTGCACTTCTGATTTCAGACAAATAGTAGAGTGTTCTCCTATCTTTTTTGATATGTGAGAAAGAATATGATGAAATAGAAAGAACGTTTTGTCTGAGCCAGGATTTAATTCCTGAAGTTCTGCTTAGGAGGTCTGCGGGTGAACTCCAAGAGGTGAAACAAATTGCAATTTGATCCCAGAGAGAACAACTGAAAAAGGGAAAGAGCAAACTATTAAATAAGAGCTGGCAGAAAAGCCAGTCTCCAAAAATAAACATTGAAGATCAATTCCAGGTATTTCCTGGTATTGTCATCCTGCTTCATCAACCACTTTGACTGTAACAAGTGGTTTCTAAATTAACAGACTGACAGGTTTAGGGTTGTTTTATTAAAAAAAAAAAAAAGTGTCTGATAAATTGTTTGCAGTGTTGTTTCTTACGCAGAACTGGGTGGGATGTTGGTGATGAAATACCCCTGGGATGGAGAAAGCAGAGCTTGTTATTGTGAGGGGGAAGTAACAGCAGAGCCAGTTTTGTTTTGGGGGAGTGAAAAATCTGAATTTTCTTCCCAGTTACATGCCCAGGGCACCTCAGCAGTTCCTAAGGGGGAGGAAGCAGGTATTTGTGCAATGTAGGTGTGAGCAAACACTGTTCCTGCAGAGCAATTGTGCTTTGCTAGTGCTGTAGGTAGACTTGGAATGGCTTTACAGATGGTTGTGAGTGAAGGCTTCATGTTTGAAAAGCTCAGAGGTGACTCTGAACATGTTTCTTCTTGCAAAGTTTGTCTGAAAAGCCAGTCCAGGAGTTTACTGTACCGAAAGCCAGTGTGTGGATTGTAAGGAAATTGAAGCATATCCTGTTCCAAGGACTTGCATTGGCGGTCACACGCCATCTCCTTGCTGTTGTTTCAGCCTGGATGGTGACTCCAAGAGGCGTGTCCCTGCAAACCGTACAGGAACATGCCTCGGTGGGCTGGAGTTGGCTGGGGCGGTCAGATGTGGCTCATGGCTTACCTCACCTGCTTGGCCGTGGCCTCACTGCTGCTGCCCAGCCCAGGAGAGAATGGAACGGCAGCTCTGCTTACGCAAGACGCATTCTCTGCTGCTTGACTGAACTTGTCTATAAGTAACTTCTGTGTTAGTAATATCACTGCCTTTCAGCGAGGGAGATGCACGGGGCTCACGGGCATTCGTCCTGTTTTTGTCTCCTTTGTAAGAAATCCTCATTCTCACCAAAAGCAGCCGGGACAGCTCTGTGATTCAGGCACTGATGAGGAGACTGTCGTCCTGCATGTGCAGAAGGGGAATCATAGAATCATAGAGTGGTCTGGGTTAGAAGGGCCCTTAAAGCTCACCCAGTTCCAACCCCCCTGCCATCAGCTGGGACACCTTCCACTAGACCAGGTTCCTCAAAGTCTCATCCAGCCTGGCCTTGAACACTTCCAGGGAAGAGCATCCACAGCTTCTCTGGGCAACCTGTTCCAGTGTCTCACCACCTTCACAGCAAAGAATTTCTTTCTCATCATCTCAGTATCCCCTCTTCTTCCACTTTAAAGCCATCACCCCTTGTTCTGTCACTCCCTGCCCTTGTCAAAAATCTGTCCCCAGCTTTCCTGTAGCACCTTAAAGTACTGGAAGGCTGCTAGAAGGTCTTCCTGGAGCCTTCTCCAGGCTGAAAAGCCCCAACTGTCTCAGCCTGTCCTCATAGGAGAGGTGCTCCAGCCCTCAGATCATCCTTATGGCCTCCTCTGGACTCCAGTAGGCCTATATCCTTCATGAGGCATCCTTTAGTCTGGGCTATTTCTAATTTGGAGTCCTTGGCTTTGCAATTGCATCTGTATTTTATTTATTTATTTTTTAATCTAGTGAGAACAGTTTTTTCTAGCAGTTTACTGCATAGCACTAAGTTCTTTCTCTTGGGTTGTCTATGTGCAGTTTGGCTGTTTGGTCTCTGGCAACAGTATTGGTAAGAATAACAATGTTTGGCCTGGTTTTCACAGCACACAAAAAGTTATTCTACAGGCTTGAAACTATGCTATAAATCAGAGATTTAGGTTTGTGGGTTGTTTTTTTTTTTTTCCCCAAAAGCAACTAATTCTTTGAAAGCAAAGAGAAAGACATTTTATTTGTCTTAAGCAGTAAACAAAAGTGCTTTACTTAGCAGAGCATTGTGGAGGCTCTGCTGAGTTGCCTGAGCAAAGCACTGGTTCTCTCCCCCAGCAGAAGGTCCCACAGAGTCAGCGTGGGAGACAACACCGCCAAAAGGCCCTTTTAACGTCTGCAAAACCAGCACAGCCACGTGAATGTGCAGGCTGCACTTGTAGAAGGGCTGCTTTGCCCACAAACCTTGAAGTACGTAGGGCAGAAGGTGTAAAAACAAACAGACAAGACCCTGATTAGCAGTTTGAGGGGGAATGTTCAGCTGGAAGAATTATATGGACGTGAAAAACTCAGTCTTTGGAGAGGCAGCCCCTCCAGGTCAGAGTGGAGGTGTGCTAGGGGAGGGGTGGTAGTTTGCACTGCTGTAGCCTCAGTTGGACATGCTTGAGAGAGAAGGTGATAAATTCACAGCTGCCAGGGTAGGATCTATCATTTAAATTGTCATTTACCCTTCAAATTTGGCAAGCTTCATTTGTCATTGGCTTGACAAGTCTCTCTTTTGTGTTTTCCTTCTGCCTGCGTAAAACAGCAAGCACTGACGGAGAGAGCTACTTGCAGTAGATTCCTTTTCTCTGCTATATTTAGTGATCAAAACAAGTTCGTGATCTTTACAGGAATACTGCCAAAGCAGATAGGGTTAGCGTGAGACATGCCCTTTCTCTTTTGATTCCCAAATACACATTGCATTTCATTTTCCTCCCCTTTCCTGACACCATCAATGGCTCTGTCTGCGGAGGTCTGTTGTGCAAACATTGCACTGCTGCTTCCAGTGATTTTCCTCAGTAAGAATAAGTCCCCAGTTTGGTGAAAACTCCTACATTTAGCTTGCCTCTATCTCTACCTTTCCCTTTTCTTAATTTCCTGAAAGAGCAGATTGCTGCTCTTCAGGAAGATCTTTCTGCAAAAGAACAGCCTTATGATTTAATTGAGAAGCTCCAGGCCTTTTATTGCTTGGGCGAGCTTCACTCAACGGAATAATCTGTTTGTTAACCATCTGACTGTTTCCTTTATTTGGGGAAAAAGAGAATTAAGAAGGCAGTGGAAAGGAAACATTTGTACTGCTTCAAAGGCAGAATATTACTAGGAACCTGATTCTCGTTAATATCATGTCATTAATTCAAAGCAGGTGTAGTTATTATGTACTGTTATTTTAAATACCTTTTATGCTGTGTAAAGTGGCTCGGGTGTTAATGGGAAGCTGCCTCGGAGTCTCTATTAAAACACTCACCAAAGACTTTCAGTTGTAATCCAGGGGAAAGAAGGAAACATTAGTAAATAAAAGAAGGAACTTGCAGTTCTTGTTGCTTGGTTAAAGCAGGCAGCGTCGTCCAGTTTGTTCTGATCAGGCAGTCCCCTGCGTGAGAGTTAAACTTGTTCTGATTGCAGGAGATTCCCTCCCCCTTCCCTTCCCAGTCGTAAGAACTGACTCTGGGCCAGGAAGCACCGAGGAAGGAGTAGGACGAGGAAGGAGGGATATGATGACGAAGAAGGAGTAGGATGAGGAGGAGGGGGTGTGATGAGGAGGAGGGGGTATGATGAGGAGGAGGGGGTATGATGAGGAGGAAGGGGTAGGATGATGAGGAAGGGGTATGATGAAGGGATGAGGAGGAAGGGGTATGACAAGCTGTGCTCAGCCCTTTGCTTTTGTGATGGGAACTGCACGCCTGAAGGTCAGAGGTCTGCCTGTGCCCGCAGCGCTGGGGCTGCTGTGACCACGCTGCACCCTTTCCCCTTGCCGAAAGCAGGCCAGGCAGAGCATGGCTAGTCGGTGCTGTGCATGGCTACCGCCCTTGTCTGAGCCCAGGTAGCTGGGGCAAGAGGGTCAGAGAGGGGCAGCTTTTGTGTGAAAATGGAGAAAGGCTTGTAGGAAATGACAGCTGTTGTCATCTTGTTGCGTGCTTTCCTAGTTAACCAAGGGGGTAGGAAGAGGTCGTGTTTACACGCTGGATGTGCCTCCCAGGTACAGCACAGATCTCGAGCCAGCTTGTGTTTCTCATGTTGTTTTTCCCATAACCCTTCCCTGCAGCCCCGTTATCTGTGGGAAGCGGCCTTGGGGCTGCGGCGCGGCCGGCGCGCCGGGTGGCAGGGAAGTGTGCCAAGGACCCCTGCTTTGGAAAAGCTTCTCTGTTCTGGCCTTGTGGCTACACACCATATAGACAGCGTGGCTTTTTGCACATAACTAGAGGCTTTTGGGCATTGCACAGGTAGATTTGGGCTGGGATGTGCTTATGGGCTGTGTTTTTTGGAGATTGAATTGTTGTTCAAACCCTTGACTTTGATGGAGCCTTGAAGTCACCATAGTATTTTTGGGTTCCTGCATAGCAGTGTACCCTGGGGTGATCATGGCATCAGCCTTCTCAGCCTCCAGGCATTCATTGCTCTCCCTTTTCACAGTGATTTTGAGTTCTGAGGAAGTTCTTGTTTTTATTAACGATGTGGGAAAACTTGGAAACCAGTTGAAAACTGGATGTTTTCTCCAACTTTAGTAAATATGCTTCAGCGCCGCATTTCCACTTGGGAGCAGATAAATGTGGGGTAGATAGGCTCTTATTTTGAGGGCAAGCAAATGCATAGTGCACCTCCATGGGTCAGCTTTTGTGAATGTGTGAACAAGGCGTAGCTCTGTTAATAAAAACATTCGTCTGTGTTTGTTAACAACGGCATAGAGTTAGTGGTTTTCAAACTGTGTAATTGTACCAGACGACTGATATATTACCACCCCCCCTGAAAAAATAAAAGGTCAAGAAATACACTTTCCTAACCACGTTTTTAAATTGATTAACGCCATGAGAAGATCCATTGTGCTTCTGTAACAGGAAGTATTACTGATGTGTAAATCAAAGACAAACCAGCAACATTTGCTGGCCTTAAAAAGTGGTGTGGCTTTTGTATACTCATATGGTTGTCCTGGCACGTTTTCAGAAATTATAAATAGATCACTGGGAAGTCCCTGGATAACAAAAATGTACTGCTGCTGGTTGTCATAAATAAACTAATAAGAGACATCTTGGTCTTGCAGCTTTTATTCTTTGGAGGAGTCCTTACTTGTGCATGTAGTTTCAGTGTTCAGTTTCAATTCACACAAGGCAAGGCTGTTTCTCTGGCAGTGGGGTACAGCTTTGTGTCCATCTCTGTATCTCTTGCAGATCTAATGCTCTCTGGGCTTGCTTCTTTCTGAGCAGTGTTGTTCAGCCTTTTCCAAGCTTTTCCCTTTTCAGTTCCTTCATCTCCAGCTACTGATAGCTTAGGAAGTCCCAAGGCCAGGCTTGTTTCAGCATTATCGCAGGCAGTGCGATGTCTCTCTAATGCCCCATGCTCTAATACCACTTATTAAAGGACTGGCTGATACCCATCTGACTGCTGTAGGGTATTATGTAGGATCAGAAGGCTGTAGCCTCTTTTCCCTATCACCTTCAAAGTGATGGAAACCTAATGGAAGCCCTTTTCTTCCTCCAGGAAAGCGGAGAGAATGTGCCATGATCACTTACTGGATGATGACAAATACTCTTTTCTGCCAGATAGGGAGAAGTTGTCAGCTCCTCAAGTGAGGGAAGTCAAGGTAGATCTCTCAGTGGTGCTGTCCTGATTTTTACTACCTGAGAATCTGGTTTTGAAGTGAAGGGGGTCAGTGTGTTTGCTGTGTGATCCCATCGCAGCTGTGAACCTGTCCGAGATCACCCATGAGAGCAGTGTTGGCAAGCATCTTAAATGTGGAAGGAATGAAGTTCAGTCTGGAGTACAGCCTTACAAAAAGAGAGTGTTTTAGTGTAAAGATCTTAGAAAATGCATGTTCTAAACAGGCCTTCCTCCCCACCCCTGTCACTGGGTGGAAAAAATGGTGAAACTGTTGTAAATGAACTGTTGAGGAGAAAGCATGACCATCAAACTTAAACGCTGTCTGAACTTCTCTGACTTAAGAGGTGTGAGTACATCAGAAGTGAGGGAAGAAGAAAATATTGCAAAAAAGCAAAAACTCAAACCGACTTGATGTAAAGGATTTTCTGTGATAATTTTTTAGGTGATATTATCATGATTTGGATCTCAGTGCATTTAGGGAGACTGTGACAGACTGACAGAAAAATAGTTTACCAAAAGAAGGCGGCTCAGTAGTACTTTGCAAAGCTCAAGACTTGCACTTCTGAGTGTTACTGCTGCTCTCTGAATGTAGGATAAACAGAGATCTATGTTAATAACCAACCAAAAAGAAAAAGGGTCTTCAGTCGGTCTGCATTGTGGAGCTCTACTTCCTTTGGACTAGTTCACCAAAGATAAAAATCTGCCGTTTCTGTTCATGACGTTGGCTCGACTGAAGGCATGAGTAATAATAATCTGTTGCTAGGAACAGACTTCAGTTTACATGTAGAGGCCTCTATGAAGGGAAAGTCTTTCGAGTCCCTGAGTGGGTCATAAATAATCAGTGGCACTTCAAAGGAGGAAAAGTAAAAACAAGCGTTTGGAGATGCCATGCAAAGATCTCTGTAATTCCTATTGCAACACCAGTGGAAAGCATGTAGCCAACATAATTGGGAAAATATGGGGCATATGTCTGCAAAGGCAAAACCAACGAAGCAAGGATTTACTAACTGGTTATAATATTCAGCTACCTCTAGCTGGGCTTGATTGCAAGGTATCTGCTGCTTTCAGCTTTAAGGAGCGCACACCGGAGCTAATTTCATGCCATATGATTTTTCAGGATTGGCTGGTGGGGAGGGGTCTGCGGGTACATCTGTGCTGCAGGCTGTTAGGAGTTAGCTGTAAACTCAGAGACTGCAAGTGGTGATACCTGGGACAGGATGGAAATCATGCCAACTGGTTTACCTTGCTTTCTAATTACTGTGCACAGATGTTTTGCAGAAGTAACCTTAATTAATGAAATATGCATTTTATATTGTAATTTTAGTTACATATGTTGTTTTGAAAATAGCAGCAGTTTTACTGTAGAGGAGCATACTGTATAACTGCAATTTTTTTCCTACATGGAGCAGCTGAAAGACAAGGTTTACAAACCACCCTGATCCAAACTGTAATGTTAAGGCTGTGAAATCCTTGCTAATTGGTCCTCCAAATCCATCTGAAACTTTTTTTTTTTATCTTTTTTTCTGAGACAAGAATGTTCTTATAAAGACCCTGCTTAAGAAGAGCATCTCTTGGGTCTCATTGGGACATAAGCCTCACTGGAGACATGGTATTTAAATCAGAGTTGTCTATTCTCATGATAAAGTCTCTGGAATTATTCTTTTCAGGTTAGTTCCTTGAGATTTCTAGTCTGCCACCTGCTCTTAGGTTTCTCTCTGTCGATGTGCCTATGTCTATATGTTAATACTCACTACATTTTTTTTTAAATCTGGTGGTTAATTTCAGATGAATTTGGGAAAGGAAGAGAGATTCCAAGAAAGTTAAATTGAAATTGTGCTGATCTAATTTCCACCTGTGTTTTTAGGTGCCCATTGTGACAACAGCTAGAGAGGGAAGGAGGGGAAGAAGTACTCTACCAATACCCCAAAGTCTGAGTTTGAGTCAAATGAGTGCCCTTATCACAGGAAAAGCTTTTGCTGATGGTTGAACCATTGGAGCTGCAGGTTGAGCCCAGTTGGTCAAGAACTTACTCCTTTGGAGAACATCAGTGGAAAGCTTTTCTCTCAAGGACATTTGTTATGCACCTTTCTTATGGGACTTCTCCCGTGTTGAAGAAAAGATGAGCTCTCATGACAGCTCTGGTGCACATAAGTGAATCACCAGGAAACAAATCCATTGGAAACAAGGTCCCAGCATTCCTGGAACTCTCTCTTTGGCTCTGTGATACTTCACAGGTTATTTCACAGGTTATCCCAAGGTGTAAGCTCTTAAATGCTTTCCTATATTAATGCCAGACTCTCCAGAAAGAGGGGAAAGGCAAGGTCATTTTCTTCACCTTTGGTTTTATCCCCACTGCAAAGGCATGGTGTCATTAGAAAGCATTTGATGTATTTTTAACACTATGGGTATATATTTCACAGTTGTCAAGCATTTCATGGAAATGAAGGATTTGGTTTAGTTCTGCAGGTTTATTGAGTTATTATGACACAAAATAATTGACTTAAATATGAAGTAGAAAAGATGATTGTTCCTAACAGCTATGTAAAGCATTGCTAAGCGATCTTACCAATAGCTTGATGGTTTTATACTCTTCAAAGGTTGATATGATATAGTTACACTTAATATGCTTTATTTGAATGAAATTCAGGGTGGGGAGACGAGGGGGAAGGGACTAGCGTATTGTCCCTGTATAATCCCTTCTCAGACAATCTGTGCCTTGTACCTTTTAAAGAATACTAATCCTTGCAGGTATGTCCTCCAAGAGTGTGTGTGTTTCCCTTTCAAAGCAGCTGTGGAGTCTTCTGCTGGGGCAGGGCAGGAATCAGAGGCAGGGCAAAATATATGTGCTGTGTTGGATGATGAACAGAGGGTTGCAGGGATGTGAAAGCTTTAACATAAACTTATCTCATATCAGCTGCACATTTTTATAACCTGCACTGTGGATTTGTTATGTGGAATTATGTTTTTTAAAAAAATATGTAAAAAAAATCCTTTTGGAGGCCTTAATATGACCTTAAAAGAAAATAGAAGCATGTGCTTTTTTGCATTGATGCATATTCTGTGATCATGTGTGGTAATTTAGTTAATTAATAAATGAAGTAACTTAATTAAAGTTAATTAATGCTTTAAAGCTTAACATACTTTCTGCTTTAAAATCCTTAAAGTTTTATTAGCTTCACCTACTTTTGTGCTTAGATATCTGAACTGGGGTTGGAGTCCCATCACATGAAGTGCAGTACAAGCACATAGAAGGACATATTATGTACTATGTGGTTGCTGTAGCTGGCAAGGGGTGGGGACGGGAGGAACAGTCACAGAAAGGTGGAAAATGCATTTTGTTTTGTTTATGAAACTTCCATTAATGCTGTTTGTGGCTTTTGCCTATTTTTCTGTTATCATAGAGGGATTTTAAGGACAAGTCTTGTTCCCTTTCTCTGGACTGTGCTCCCAATGACTTTAGCATCATGCAAGTTAGGAGAACATGACTTGGCTCTGCTTCTGTCACCATCTCAAATTTGGATGCATTAAAGTCAAACAGATAAATATCTTTTCTCTGTTAGGTGATTTTGTGTTGCTTTTGTGCCTTTCAAAGAAAATCCTTAAGCAGTGTTTAGTTTAAAATAGAATGAAAAAAAATGAGAATAAGCTTGTGTTACAGAGAAAAAGAGCATGCATTGGCACTGATGTTGAGTGCATGCCCCAGAATCACAGGAACATAGTTTTGGGGATGTCTTTCTTGTAGGTTATGCTGATGTGGCAAAGGTGAGTGTCTACGTATGTGCTCATAGTCCTATCCCACTTCCTTTACATGAACACCTTTACATGATTTGAGTTATAACCTCAGTTCCAAATTCAGGCAGGCTCATTGATTTCATCTGTGGATTCACTGTTGCCCAGTATTTACTATTTCTTAAATATCTCTGAAGACTTACAGTTGGCCACTGGAAAATCCAAGGTGGAGGGAATGCAGGTAACTCTCCGTGTGTCCTGGGAGCAAAAGAGCAATAGATCTGATGATGTGGATTGTATTTTGCTTACGTACCCACCTCATTTGGGTCTTCCTGCTTAGTTAGTAGCCTTCAAGGTGGTGATCACAAAATCAAATTCGAGACATACAGTGATACCCAAAAGACATTAAGGCCACCTGACATTTTGCATTTTTAGATTTTGGGTTTGTATCACTTGATCTTGAGAGGAAAAAGGAAGGAGTTTCCCAGGAAAGATTGCATCGCCTTGGGCATAGGCAGTGCTGCTGGGAGAACTGGATTCTTGCTCAGCCCTTGTCCTCACTCAGTTCCTATGAGATGCTGGCACTGGAAATTAAACCTCAATTTTTATCAGTGGTAACTAACTGTGTGGTTATTTTTTGGTTGTCTGACTTGAAACTCATATTTCTAGCTTGAGAACAGAGGACTTCTGAGAGCTCTCCAGAGTTGGAAGTCCAAATGTCCCTTTAAAAAAGGCAACTGCTTTTTGTTGTCTGTTTCTGAACAATTCCAATCTTAAAATCACATAAAGCTCTTGTACCAGTTGCCTGTATTGGGAGGCTTTGTTAGAATCCAGTATCTAGAAATCTTGTGATTTCTGTCCTAACCTCAACACGTAGCTTATTTGTATAATCTTGTGCTTGTGCCTGACAGAGATCGAGTTTGTCCTTTTCTTTTTGCTAAGATAAGCAAGCCAAACTCTTGTAAAATATTGTTTTTCCTTTCATAATCTGGATAGATCTCATCTTGGATAGCTCTCATCTTTACCTGCCCCAGCTAGAACTCCCCTTGAATCTGGTGCCTTGAGTTTCAGTTGTAAGTTGTTGGTGACTTGGCAGAAACACCTGTGTACTCACTGCAGCAGTCTCAATCAGTGTATGATTTGGCTGTATGAACTCATATATCTTTCTCTGGAAAATGAGAGTCAAATTAACAACTTTATCCCCTTTCTATTGTCTCTGTGCCTTTGCTTGTCATCAGTAAAACAGTGTCCCATGGCAGGGGGGTTGGACTAGATGATCTTTAAAGGTCCCTTCCAGCCCAAACTGTGCTGTGATTCTAAGTGTGATCAACACCCCCTGATCTCATATAGATGCTGTAAATGTGATTTGATTGATGTTTGTGAAGTATTCAGTTGTTGGGGTGATGAGTGCCATAGAAAATTGTGTGAGGACTTAATAATCCTGTCATCAGAGCAGTTCTTGGATAAAGCACAAGGACACACGTTGTTCAGGGTGAGGAAAACAAAATATTGAATAGCTGCTCATTAAACGCATGTTGTCCTTTCTGTGCAGTGCGGGAGACAGGGAGTGAGGAAAAATAGTATGTAGTGGAGTAAACAAAGGCTGCCTCGTGATTCATATGCACGAGGGACTGAATGTAAAAATTTCTCTGGCATTCTTTAATGTTGTATTTTCTTACTCATCTGTTCACGCCCTTTATTTTGACATATACTTGGTAGATGAGTTATTAATAAATCTGGTGTGTAAATCCTAGCACTTCTTAAGAAAAGGTTACAGTTATTTAGGCAACAAAGCTTGTTTAAGGTGAGCCCTCAATTAATTTTCAGCTTTATTTCTTTTTGAGTTTGTTTAGCTACTAAGTTCTTGATAAAAATCCTGTTTTTCCTACAGTGGCAAATTGAGCAATATAGCTACTGCAGTACCATAAACAATGTTAGACTTTTAAGAAAGATACCGCATATAGTTCACTAAAGTTGCATTAGAGATAGGGGAGGTATCCAGGGAGAGGAAAATGGAGGAGTTGGAAAAAGAAAGTCTTTCATGGGGGATGAAGAGTAACAAAGGTACCAGACAGAGACAGCAGTTGTGATTATTCTCATACAATAACCACTGCTTTTTCATTTCATCTTAATCTTTGCAGATTCTTTCTGAATTCTTTCCATTCTGCGACACTTATCTGCACAGGAAGAGATATCTGAAAAGTACAAAGAGTTAAAGAAAATCTTTTAGGTTTGGCAGCAGCAAATCTGTAGAAGGCACTGGGAGCATTTGTCAACCTGGCTTTCTCAAAAAAAGCAACTATCTTTGAATTTTCCTAATCCTAGTGCTTTTGTTTTCATGGCAAGACACACTGGGATCCAGTTTGTGTTGTAGAATACTGCTGGCCACTGTTAGAAAAGAATCAAGGGATGAAAACTTGGGTTCACACAGTAGGAACATTTGCTTTATTCTGTACGAGCTAAGGAAACAGCTTACCAAGGGAAAAAAACCCAAACCAAAATGTGCACGCACTTGAGCATCTTTGATATCATCAGTTTGATGTAAAACTGTACTGATTTTCTTCTTTTTTTTTTTTTTAATATAATTTCAGTTTGGAAATTGATTAGAGAATCTCCGTAGAACTTAACATGGCATCAAATCAGTCATCCCCCTCAACAGAGGAGCAGGCTTCCTCTGAAATAGATGATCTCTGTCTGTCGCTGCAAGGTAAGTTACTGTAGTTTTCTGCACCTTTTAAATGTAGATTTTTGGCAAAAATCTGTGACTTTGGACAAATTGAAGGGAATTCTGAGAAGCCTGTTAAAACTAGTGTTATGATCAGTGTAGTTAGTTCATGTCTGTGCTTCTTTGGAGATGTTTCTGTGTTTCATGAGAGATGCTTCAGCAGTGAAATGAAAGACAACAGTTCTTGTAGACTTTCTTATGGTATTTCTAGAGCCTTTGCCTTTTTTTGGTACAGATGTGCTCACTAGTTCTTAATTCTTTGTTATTCAGAATACGTGTTACTGTAAAGTGTTTTAAAGGGAACTGCTAGCATGAAAACAACTATGCTATTTCATTAGTTTCCTTGTTTTCAATTTTCTGATGATTAGGTGGTTGCATTAAGCTGTCTTAATGAGGCTATTAACTACAGTACTATTTTATTTTATTTGTTTTTCTGTTCTTACTGCTGTATCCCCTGCACATGTAGAAAGGTAGCTTGTGGCCAAAACAAATAGAAAATTTTTTGTGGCTTCTAAACAAATTTCTTACAGGTCAGAGTCTTTCATCCTTACTTGCAAGGAGTCATAACTTGTTAAGCAAGCACTCACTGGCTGATTTTAAATTGTTCTGATTTAATGGCAGCTACTTGAACAGCTAAGTAATAATGAGTGCATAAGAGCTGGCCTCTCAGATAAGCTTTCTGGGTTTTCCTAAGTCATGTGTTGAATTTCCTTCTATAAGAATTTCCTGGGAAGACTGATTTTCCTCTGAACATATGCATGAAGACATTCATGGTGGCTATCAAGGAGGCTAGTCCAGGCGGCAGGACTAGCACTGCTGGAAAGCCCATCTTTGATGTGTTGAGAGCCTGGTTGTTCTAGGACAGATGGGCCAAGTCATGTTTCCACAGAGCTATTTCCTTTTAACTCACTTGCAAAGACATTGCTGTGGTGCTTAGTTGAGAGAAAATATGTTTAAAACAGATGATGCAAAAGAATATTCTGCCAAGTCACTTTTACGATCCATATTTGCACTAATATTGTCATTGAAGCCACGTGTTTTGATGAGCGAGTGTTAAGAGTGGTCTAAAGCCAAACATCTTTAATGGAGAATTTTCTCCTGTTTTGCTTCAGTGTTACATTTTCAGGAGAGCAAGCAAAAACTCCTTGTAGACAGGAGCTAGTCTGTCTGTCTGCACCAAGCACAGCTTGCGAGACACACATTTGTTGTGCCAGTCAAACTCGGCCTTCGGTAGAAAGACTGAGGTGGCTGTTGTCATGAAACGTGTTTGGAAAACACTGTCTAGCTTTTAAGGCAGAGGGTGCTGAATTAAAATTACATGAGATTTTCAAATAGGGTTTTAGTTTGAAATAATATTCATGCTATCTTCTGAAAAGTCAGATTTGTGCTTATGTGTGGAATAACAGTAGGGCTTTTTGGTCAATATCTCAGTGAAAGAGCCTTGCTTGTTAAAATTGAAATGAAGAAATTTTATTTCTTCGATATAATAATTTGAATTCCTGGATTATGCTGAACTGAACACACTGCAAATCTGGGGTCAAGCTGTATGTGCCTGACTGTTGTAAAACATCTGGGGATGTCCCTTAGAAGTGACATAAGCAATTTTTGTAATAATTAAAGATGCAACAGATGGTACAGAGACATCCTGTGTATGGAGTTGTGACACTGCTGCATCTGCTCTGGGTCAAACAAACAAACAAACGGTGACACAGCTGCTATGAAGCACCAAAGACGCATTCCCCGAGATGACATGTAGAAAACATTAGTAAACCTGCCTGCAGATCTGTGGTGGCAAAGGTCACATAAGAATAAAAGGGTCATTCAAGGTTTTTTCCCATTAACAGGAATCTCGGGATGAGATTTGCAAAGCAGCCAGAGACTTTGATTACTTTAAATCTTCAAGTTCACCTGGAGAAGCTTTAGAGAAATCTCAGATTCAAGTAACGGCTGCTTATAACTATTAGAAAAGCAGCTTACTTTTTGGGTGCCTAAAGATGGATGTAAAAGTGGTTATGATCTGCTTTTCCAATTGTTAAGGTAAAGCTTCAAAGAGTGTGTCCATCCTTGTATAATACACAGCATGACAGGAGATACGTGTAAGTAGTTGGCACAGAAGAATAAAATAGAAGTGAGATCTGGTCTGAATTGCTCTTATTTTGTTCTACCTTTAAATCCCTTGTGATCTAATCTCCTATTATTCCTGAAAGCGCATCCAGTGATGATAGAGCACGTGTCTAGTCTGGTTAATTAGGAAAAGATCAACTTCCTGTGCCAATTGGTTTGGTGATTGTGAAGTTATATGCCTAAAAAATGTAACAAAATGGTTATCTTGTTTTTTCTTCAGTACTACGTGTAAAACCAAACGCTCATTTTGGGTGTGTTTGACTGTGATTTAAGTCACAGTCTTCTGTGAGGAGGACAGCACTTTTGGGAAGAAAAAGAAGGAAAAAGGGGAACAACAACCTCCTTAAAATAATTAGTGAAGAGGTTACTACTTAGTAGCTCTAATTATTATAGAAATCTTATTAAATTAATGCCAGTGGCTTAATATTGTAAAAACCTGCTTTAGTGGAATTTCTGTTGGTGGGTTTTAAGTTAGAAGAGTGTTCAAGGATGAACATTCATCTTCCTTAACAGTATTTGGCCTAGCAGATGCCATAAAGAAAGTCACTGGACAATAGGTAAAAATATAACTTTGTTTCCAGTGTGCCTTTATTTTCAGCTACATATTTGAAGGACATTTAATGAAGCCTGAAAAACATGAAGAAAATAGGTAAATAAATGAAAACAATGTGGTTTCTAATGTTCCCATCCGCAGACATTTTCAAATGATGAAGGTAGTCACAAAATTATGAGGCTGAAGTAAGAGTCTGCAAGAATATGAACCTTTATATATGTATTCTTTCCGATTTACATATTGCTCTTTCCAGTTTTCAAGCTGATCTCCAACAAGAGAGTAATAGTTACCCCTGCTCCTTCCCCGCCAGGAAAATTGAAATTGCTATCAAATCGCATGATGTCAGGACTTGGGCTCTTTCTTTTCTGTTCTTTTTTTCCTCCCCTCTGTCCTAGATGTTATAATAAAATTAGATCACAATAAGATCAACATCATCTGTGCCCTTTCCTCCAGCACTTCTCTGCTTTCTCCCAGTTTTCTGATGCAGCACAGCTTACAGCAGCTGCAAGCTGTTTTGTGTCCTTGCACAGCCACCTAAAAGTGCAGGTGAAAAGCTTTGAGCTGGACCTATTATGGATGTCTTCTATGGGGAAATATTTAAGGGAAGGGTTTCTCCTGCCAGGCAGGCTGCAAACGTTTTTGGTGAACACAGGATGCTTGCCAGGGAGATGGTCTGTTGTGGCGTATGGACCATCTAGGAAAGCTGAAGTTACTTTTGCTGGAGCTATGGAGGGAGCAGGCAGGAGCCTGGGGTTTGGCTGGCAATGAGCATGGGAGGAATAACGCAGGAGCCCTGTCCTGTATCTCCTCCTCCCTTGGCTTCCCTCCTAGCATTGTGTTATGGTCTGGCTCCATAGAGGGGTCCAGCCTGGCGCTCAGCCTTCTGTAAATGGAAGAGGCACAGTCAGGGTCCAAAACTGTTTTCAGCTACCTGAAATGAGGAGGCATGGCCTCTCTTTTGGTCAAAGAAGGGCTTCATGGCAATGTTTTGAGAACTGTTGGAGATATGACTACTCTTTGCTGATGAGCCTGAGTGTAGGATTGCAGCGAGGGGAATGTGCAGCCACTAGCGGATGAGTGGCTACAGCAGGAACTGAACAGGGC
>NW_010287180.1:21804-70240 GCF_000700745.2 Antrostomus carolinensis
TTACCTGTGGGAGGATCCAACCTCTACTTTCCATCCCATGCACAAATCCTTCCACTTTCTTCCCTAGGACGGTGAACGGATCCTATGTATGGCATTTTCCACCAAGCCTGTGCTGAACTCTGTTTTCCCTTTTCTTTCCATACTTGCTGAGCTAATTCAGATGTAAGAGAGTGTGCTTAAGCTCTCGGAGTTTGGAGCATGTACTTGCTTTTTCACTATTTAATTAACTGCTGGAGTCCTAATTTTTGGCTATGCTTATTAGTCCGTATGCATGTTACTAGTTATTACTGTAAGCCAAAGGATGATCATATAAGAACGTGGCTGCTAAAACTGCTTTTGAAGAGTGTTTAATGATATAAATGAATTATGCTATTCTCATGCAGTTATGTCTAATCCTTTATGAATTATTTTTCTTCCAGTGAAATTGAAAATACAGTGATATGTACAGATAGATTCAGTTGTGTAGCTTGTAGTAGATTGCACTCACCTCCGAGTGAAGGAGGATATTTCTCTGAGACCTGCTTAATTTATCCACAGGTTAGGTAGACTCCTAATTTATACTCAGCATTTTTTGTTGTTGTTGTTGTTGTTGTTGGTCTAGCTGCATGCCTCATTGGTTGGGGCCAGTATGTTATTACAGCTACACTTTTTTTTCTTTAACCAGAATGATCAAAAAGTCCATTAAATGTTTATTATGATTTTTCGGGGGTGACTTTTACAAATCAAGAAGCTCCCATAGGGGCAGCACTGAAATTTATGCCCTGTTTATGCTGTCTGCTGCCTGGGTGAGGAGCTGGTCTGCAGTTCCCATAACTGCCTGGCTTTCTGGCACGTGACAGGGCTGATGGCACTGGGGAGGCAATCAACACATGAGACTGCCTAAAAAAAAATCAGTTGTGGGTATTTTTGTCTGTTTTGCATGCCTGATGAAAAAAATAGATTGTGTAGTTGTATAAATGTGTTTCCTGCTAGATAAATTTCAATTTGTTAAAGGTGCATAACTCGTTATAAAACTGGCATTAAAATGCCGAAGGAGTGGATGGTTTCTGAGGGCACTGAAGGCCACTTAATGTTCAAATTCCTGCTTCACCGTGGATTTTTCTTTGAAATGTTAGAAAAGCCACTTAAACTCTTATCTTTAAAAGTATGTTGATATCTAAATGATGTGACTTAATACCTTTGAGTATTTAACCTGTAACCTCTGTCTATGCCCCCAAGTGCTGCAGTGCCTCACTTCATGGGCTGTTGTGGCAGTGAAGACAGTGGATGTTTCAAAGCAGAGCTGCGCCAGGGTCCTGGCAAAAAGAGCAAAAGTGTTTAAGGAAGTCAGGAGGGCAAAACTCAGTGTGAACGTGCTTCCTGAGTTAGCAGCACTTTTGGTAAATTGGATAATTTGCTTTCAAAAGGAAAAAGAGGTTGAAAGGAATAGTGTAGAAAGGAAAGTTCCCACTTGCTTCACAGACATGGTAGTAGTTAATTAGTTAATATTTATAGGATTTTTGTATTTGGAAAGACCCATTCCTGTAGAAATATTCTCATCGCCTTCATTAGGCTTTAGAGAAATTTCTTAATCTTGACAAAAAATGCTGTGTTTGTTTTTAATTGCTTAACCCCATGTTGCAGAACATAAATGCTGGAAATAACACTTTCTCCCCGCTTTCCTGTCTGCAGAAAATGAAACTCTCTTACTGAGTGGAAGGGAAGGGACTATACAAAAGGGCTCAGGGGTGAATTGCTCACCCTCTCCCTGGGTTGGCAAGCACCTAACGGTTCCTCTGATAGTTCCTATCATTTACAGCATGTATCTGCTTGGTGTTTTAGTTCATACCATCAGAGCTGTCTTGAAGAAGCTCTCCCAGTGACCCCTGCTGACCATGCTTTGGTTCACTTTGCTGAGCTGTCAGGAGTGTGGAAATGGTTATTTTGAATGAAACTGAAATAAATGCTCCTAGAAGGTACATGGCTGTCTGTGGGCATTCAGAGTAGAGCTAGTCCGGCACATCCTTTCTTCCCTGCACACCTGGTGGGTACGCTACGTTCTGAACTCCGGGTCTTTTAATCTGCTGATCTATTCCTGTTGAGCTCTGCTGCTTTCTCCTGGAGCCGTAGCCTCAGCTGACCTGAATGGTGAAAGGAAGATATAAAAATATCTAAACAAGAGGTAATTCCTTCTGGCAAAACAGAGATAGGATGATGACAGACAGCCTTGTGCTCATCAATTTCAAACAATTGTTTTAAAAAAATATCTTTTTAAAAAAGAAAAAAGCCACACGGTTGTAAATGGTGCACTGGCAAGTGATGCACCAGTCCTTGCGATAGAAGAAAACCTCTTTGCTATTTGGTGATGTTATTTTATGAGCATGGACAGACAGGAGACATCTGCTCTGCCACGGTTTGCTTCCCCCAACTCCCTGCCGAGGGAGGAAATAGTGCTTTCCCTGGAGCTGCCATCTCCCACTTCAGGAATGGAGGCACGAAAGGCGGCAGGGGAGAGGAGATTAATTTTAAGTCTGGCTTTTCTATATTGCTGCTAAAGGAAGGCTGAGAGTAAAACCGTGGCTGGCAGTGCTCCTGTCCTCCTCTTCCTCCTGGGAGAGTTCAGCACCACCATGGTCCCCGCTGTGTCCCCATGCTCCAGCCCTTAATGATCAGTGTGGTTTGTAGCACTTGTTGATAGCTCATTACTGGATAAAACAGTCATTGTCCAGCAGTGCGTATTGATTTTCGACTAGCCTACGTGACACACTGCTGCTGTGTGTTATTCACCCCTCAAGAGCTGTTCTGAAGATTACCTTTAAAACACAGGGTAAAATATGATACATTTTGGGTGTTTTCAGATTAGCAGGTTCTTATTTTGTTCTCTCAGATCCACTTTTTGTCGTGAGTTTTGGCCCAAAGTGAAGGAAATTATCAAGCGTTGTTTTTTTCTTGATAGCTTTTTTATTCTGGGTCAGTGACATTTTGAAAACTAGGGCAAGAGAAAACCAAGGTCACTTAGAGTCCTATAAAAAGGCCTAACAAAGAATCTATTCATCCTCATAAAAATAAAAATCTGTATTAATTAACCATGTGGTAGAGATAAGAATTTGAGAGCTTGATTAAATCACTAGCGCCTCTGAGCAGTAGAGTCAGAGGGGAGCTGGGAGGGAAAACACACTGGACCTGAAAATTGCAGTACGACTGCCTGCCATGATGCCAGAAGCACATCTGTACCGAGCTGTGTGCAGCCTGGATGGAAGCAGAGTAACTGCTGCACTACAGTCTGGGGAAATACTGGCAAGCATGGAGTTTTGTTATTAATTCAGGAGGAGATTTAATTATTATTATTTATTTGCGTAGGGAAATAAGCCACATTGCAGCTGAAGCGGCAGCTGCTGGGAAGGCAGCCCAGTTGGTTGCACTAGGCACTGTCTGTAGCTTGGGGAGGGTGTAAGGTGTGCTTAGGTGTGTGCAGTGAAATAACTACCTTGTACTTTCAGTAGGTGAGACATTTGCCTGAGAGCTGCCCACATAAATCAACACTTGCAGTATCTAGCTAACATTGCATAATGCTTCTGCACATGGATATGGAAAGATTCATCCAAAACAAGACCAAACGTCCTCATCCTAACCATCTTCTGTAACCAAACCCGAAAGCAAGTTCTCCAGATCAGTAGCAGTAATGGGTGTTTGTCGGGAGCCACGGCTGGAACAGTCATTGGCGTCAGGCAGAGTAGTTAATATTTGCTTTCCGTCCCTTTTCAAGTGCCAGCAATACCAGCCTTGTCTGCCTGATAAAACTGAGCACAGCTACTCAAAAATTGCTCATTAGGTAACTGGAAAAGCTCCTGCGTGAGTATTCAACCAAAGGGTGTGGTTGGGTCCTGTGCAAACATGAAGACAGTATCTCCATGCTATTTATGTCCTCCTTGTGAGCATTGGAACGTTGATTGATGTGTGGCATGTTTGCACTTATTTTCTAGTTTCCCAACAAAACAGAATTTTGAGGTTGCATTTTTTTTTTTCAGTGTTTTAAGACTGCCCTTATCTTACTGTTCATCGTGATCTCTGTGATATTTAAAAAGAAACATAAAACAATCCAGCAGGCAGAGGAAATGGACTGTTTCATGCTCCGACAGGATCACAGTATTGCATATTAGAGGAGGACTGTTGAAAGACGTGTTAGCTACAGGATGCAAAACAGCCCTCGATGCATGTAATGTGTGAATGTTTTTCTTGCCGTTCACCTGGCTGGTGGAGCAGAAGGAGGTCTGTGGGTCGGATGGTGGAGTTAGGAGCAGGAGGCTGTGTTATCCTTAAGCAGTGTGCTCTGCTCCGCAAGCTGATGAAGCTCGGTGCAGCAAGCCCTCCAGGCTGTCTTGGATGATGAAGAGCCACCCAGGACTGGGGTTTGTGTTTGCCAGATTTGCAGAACATAATAAAGTGTGGGACGTTTTGCTCTGAGTGACGTTTTCATTTTCATGGGCAGAGCAGTTAGGATTTTTTTTTTCTCCCCCAAGGGCTTGATATTTTTGGTATCTTTCATCCTGTGCAGCCTACAAAAGCATACGTATCGATTGCTGAGTAGTCTTGCACTTGCCTTATGGTGTCAAACTTGCCTCCACATTAATTTTTTGTGCAAGGATGTTCTTTCAGAGGCAGAAGAGATTGTCCGCTCCCACCCCATCTCCCAGATTTGTTTCTTCTTGCAAGCTGATGGCCTGGTCAGTCTCCCGCTGCCTCTCCTGTGCAGCAAGAGGATTTAGCCCAGCTGGGAAGTGGGCAGCAGGTACCCCCGCAGCCACCTTGCCCACCATCTCCCTCCAGGCCTGGGCCACACACACTGCTCTACCACCCGCCGCTCCTCAGGGAGCTGCAGTGGGGAGATGGTGCAGGACACACACCGTCCTTTCCCGTCCTTCTGTCAGGGCAGCGGGCCCGCATCCCATCCCACCATCTGTGTCCCTGTATGCACGAGTTCCAAGCTTCTGTGTTGCTGTCACCCCAGTGCCCAAAGCCCCATCCTCCGCTGCTGGCTGCTCGAAGCAGTCCCTGCTGCCACTCTGCAGCGGGCAGAGGGAGGGCCTCATGCTTTCTGTCTGCTTTGCACCTCTCCGGCTTTGCTTCTCTGCTGCCTGTGAGGAGAGGCAGGAGCATCGCAGGCCGACCCCTGGGATGGCTGCCTGTCGCCATGCATGAAGGGGCCGGCATCCGCCTCAGCCCTCAGAGGGAAGGGGCTGGGACAGCGGTGCAGGTGGTGCAGGCCAGAGATGGTGATTTGGGTGGCCAAAACATCAGCCTTCCTAGCTGTATAATCTTTCCCTCCCTCAGTAAATAGTCTGTTTGACTTGCTTTGTAATGTCTGGGCTATTAAAGACCAGTGCGGCCTTTTGGGTTTTCATGCAAATGCGGAAGAGGCCACAAAGATGATGAGGGGCCTGGAGCATCTGCCTTAGGAGGAGAGGCTGAGAGAGCTGGGACTCTTCAGCCTGGAGAAGAGAAGACTGAGAGGGGACCTTATTAATGTTTATAAATATCTAAAGGGCAGGTGTCAAGAGGATGGGGCCAGACTTTCCAGTGGTGGTCAGCGACAGGACAAGGGGCAATGAGCACAAACACACAGGAGGTTCCACTTAAACATGAGGAAAAACTTCTTTACTGTGAGGGTGCCAGAGGACTGGAACAGGCTGCCCAGAGAGGTTGTGGAGTCTCCATATCTGGAGATGTTCAAAACCCACCTGGACACTTTCCTGTGCAACTTGCTCTGGGTGAACCTGCTTTGGCAGGGATGTTGGACTGGATGATCTCCTGAGGTCCCTTCCAAACCCCACCATTCTGTGATTCTGGGGAGTTGTGTTTTCCACTGGCCCTGATCAGGGACAGGACTGGGGAGCTGGTCTGTCTGCCTCTGCTGCTCACGCTCTACTTCACCTTTTAGGAGAACTAGACTTTTCTTCGTTTCTGCTACCCATAAGCCGTGGAGAAAGACTTTCCCCTTTCTTCATCTCTGCTCTGGTGCAAGAAACAGCTTAAATATTCTGATTTTTGAAATGCGGGCTTAACCAACTTCCTGTCTCCCTTCACAACTGCCAGTAGCTTATCACTGTGTACCAGCCTGCAGGACCTGCTTGAAGAGCTGGATCTCTGTGTGACTGGGTCATGGTTTGATCCCATTTCACTGCCTTTTACTCTTTATGGGCATGGGTTCAAGCATTTACTTCTCCCTCCCTCCTATTTTAAGACCCCATATGCCCCGGTTTGGCCAGATTAACTGTCTGCATTCCCCAGGGACAGCCCAGCACTGAAAAAGATGCTGTTCCCCAATGGCAGCCTAATAACTCTACCCAGCCTTCAGTTTGCCAAGACATCCCATTGTGTGGCTTCACCTACAGATTTACATTTATCATCTAACCTTAGCCTCCATCCTGGTCTCATCACCCAAGGCCATGCACAGACTTTCCCAAATTTCAAGAGTAGGTCTTGTACTGGAAGATGACCCCAAGTCTTTCAAGGAACATTTAGGAATGGATGGAGTTATTCTAGATGTATTGCTCTGCAGGATGAGGTGTTCGTGCTGCTGTTTGCATTTGCTGAGCTTTTGAGAAACCCTTCATTAGTTGCTGTCTGCTGCATCTAGTAGAAGTATGCTTGATGGCTGTAGAGATCCTTGCAGTATCATCTCTGCAAGCAAGAAAATACTAGCTCTAAAATAGGAGTTGAGAAAGACTGATGTTGAATTGTGTCTCAGTATCTGGAAGAACAAATCTCAGGTCTGAAATGGATGCCATGTATTTTTTTGAGAAAGGAAATAAAACCAGATAATTTGTTCCATTAACCATTTTTTCTTTTTTTTTCCCCAGTGCAGCGAGAGTTTATACAAAAGAAAGCCTTCACTAGCTGGATAAATTCAATATTGGCAAAGGTGAGAAGGGGAATCTTTAGGAAAGACATGCCTTTTGCCTTTTGATTTGGGTATGCTGTATAGAGATTAAATTTTTTAAGAATAAACAAAATTAATATAAGATTTAGGTACTGGCTGGAAAAAGTAGCCTCTGGAAAGCATTGTTTAATAGGTGTGACAGTATTGTATTGGTGATTGTCCAAGGATGCTTGTAGGAGGTGGTTTGTAAGTAGATGACAGTGTCTTTCTTGCTGATGTGGTAAAACATCCTTGTGCTGGACTGTGGCACATGTCTCGGGGTTTTATGAGGTTCTGTATTTATGATTAGTTTTACTGTGTTTAGGTAACTATTATTCCATTATGTAATCCAACAGCGTGGGTTTCATGGGATGACCTGAGTGACTGGTAAGTATTAAGACAAATCACATAGTAGTGTAGGTGCTCTTTAGCTTTCACAAAGCAGCTCATGCAGTGTGTGCTGGGGATCTGACTTTCTCATGTGAAAAAAAAATCCTGTTTTGGTTCCTCCTTGAGCAGAAGCTGCTGAGCTCATGGTAGGTTTGTGTTGTCCACAAGTGGGTAAACAGAGTGAGGGTTATTCGGCTCTACAGTCAAAATTGTACTCAGTGTGCATTGATTAAGAAGTCAAAATATGAATTAACCGCTTCTCTTAACTTTCCCTTTTTCAAAGTTTTGGGGTCTTTTACCACATACATCCTTGAAAAATATAAATACTTGAAAATGAGGCCTAAAATAACTCTTGCAAAACTCAGAGGCAGGGCAAGGGGGAATAGGAGACAAACATAATAATGGGTTAGAAGAAGCATGATATGGCTGATTAGATGCAGGGTTTATATTTCAGCTTATTGAAAAAATAAAGGATGCTGAACATTTTTTTAACAAGAGTAGTCTGCGATGTTCTGTAATTTATTGAATTCAAAATGACAAAAGATGTTGTGACAAGCATGGAAATTTATTTTGCAGCATACACCTCCTTCTGTTATCTCAGACCTGTATACAGACATACAGCAAGGACATTTGCTTTTGGATCTGTTGGAAGTGCTTTCAGGTCAACATCTGGTAAGACAGAGTAATAAAAATATTACCTCAGTCCTTCGTCATATCCAGCAGAGATTTCTGGATATGCTTAATTGTAAGCATATGAGTGATCCCTCTGGGGTCATAGAGCTATTTCCAAGTAACTTACTCTTAAACTTTTACAACTGAGTGTGTAACCTGTTCTTTTTGCTTCACAGCCACGGGAAAAAGGATTTAATACCTTCCAGTGCAGAAGCAACATAGAAAATGCTTTGACATTTTTAAAAAGCAGATCAGTGAGTATTAACTTCAAAATTCACAACTAAAGCCAGTTTAGCTGGTAGAACATTTTCTTTTTAACAATGGTCCTTTATTTCCCCCCCCAGCTCAAGCTCATAAATATTCATGTTGCTGACATTATTGAAGGAAAACCTTCCATTGTGCTTGGCCTAATTTGGACAATTATATTTCATTTTCATGTAAGTATTTCAGCGATGTAAGAGAGTTTTAATAGAGGGAAAAGGCACAAAAGTGCATTGCCTTATGTGTTTGCCAAACAACATGAAGTTTTACAAAGCAGAATACTATTTTCTGACATCTTGGAAGTGATGGCTCACGGAGGAGATGCACCAGTGTGTCTTGCCTGGGTCTCTGAGCTGCTTCACCAATGCAATGATGACATTGCAGCCTGATGAACAGTATCTAGCTGCAAATGGTAGGAAGGAAAGATAACTGAGATTTTGTTTTTAACTAACCAGTTAAAAAATAGGCTAAACTTTGCCTCTCTGTCTAAGGCCTGTAATGATTAAGCTCCAAATAGTGCAAAGTGGCTCACTCACATCAGTCTCCCTCAGAGGCAGTCCCCCTCTTCACTGTTGGCTGTGCTTACAGTGTGTAATTCGTGCTGTTATTTTTTTCAGTACCAGGTGCCTGAAATAACATGAAGGCTGAGCATGTCTCTTGCATGACATGAGGTTATGGGGAGGAGGTGTGTTTGAAAGCACAGGCCTTGCTTTAATCATGTGGTGGGATTGTAGAGGATGATGAAGCCAAACTGTCTTTTAGCAGTTCACAGCCCAGCAGTGAATTAACATAGGTGCACTGCCAGTGACCTGGTGACTGAGGCTCAGGAGAGAGAGCCAAGAAGCAAAGTTATTTACCAGTGTTAGATGTAGCCTCTATTTTTCTTGGTAAAGGTGCTTTGGTGCTGAAGGTTTTTGTGCTGCACATAGCCCTACGCATTATTTTTTTACCTAAACCAAGCTTCTCTAATCAAATGTAGAACTCTGAGGTCTATCAAGTCAGTTTTTCTGCACCCTCAGTCAGCAAGCAAACTCTGAGCGTGCCTAATACGTGACACTGTTGACAGCAGAAAACACAGCTGCCACCAGCTGCTTTCACTGGTAGGAGGAGTAGAAAAGCACACTGAGTGGGAAGGTCCCTTGATGCCAGCACTGATACCTGCAATATAACGTGGAAGTCTTTAGGTGAATATTTCCTGACAAAAAATGACCTAAAGAGGGGAAATCAGCATGAAATAGTTCAGCTTGAACAGATAAAAAAACTGATCCTTGGGGGCAGGGAACTACTATTACAGCTGTGGTTGAGTCCCTTCTAATTCCCTCTGGTTTTCTGCCATTGATGTCTTCATAATTTTTCACTGAAGCCTGATTAACTCTCCCATCATCTCTGATAGATTGAAGAACTTGCCAGGACACTTGCTTGTACTTACAATCAGCCCTCGCTTGATTGTTCAAGTGCTGTTGACTCCTCTCCAAAGGCAAGACGATCAGCTAAAAAAAGTGCTAAAATTAAGGAACGGTGGAAGATCTCTGCTACAAAGGCTCTTTTGTTGTGGGTGAAAGAACAGTGTTCACTGTAAGTTCCATCCAAGGCTTAGAAATATTATGTTACACGTTGTATTTACTGCTTTCCTGCAAATGTGGTGGTGTTTTCCCCTGGTTTTTTTTAGCATTACTTAGTGACAGCTTAGCAGAAAATCCTTTAGATTTCAGATGTTGTTACCCGTACTTTTAGCATCAATCAGGCTCTAAATGTTTTGACATGAGCCCTTTAAATATAGTAATGTGAAGCTAATCCTACAAATAAAATACCACAATGTAAATTGAGTTGTTTGGCTTTCTCTTTTAGAGGCTTCTGTGTGATCAGTATAGTGGAATGTTTACATGATTTGCTAGTTTTGATCCTCATGGTTGGCACTGCTTCACAAAGTTGACAGAATTATTATTATTTTTTTTTAAATGGAACATGTAGGATTTCTAGGATTCCCACATCTTGTGTTTTTCTATCAAAACACTGTATGATCCCCAAGAAGGACCCTAGTCCTAGAGGTCCTGTTCCCCAGTTCTAACAAGGTGTTTGCTTGTGCTTGATGTACCGATAGCTCTGTTGATTTCAGTGGGAGTATTCACAGCGCACAGTCTAGACCCAATACAGGTATTTCTTGCAAAGAATAGGCTTTACATTTTCTTTAAGAGCTACTGCTTCACACCAAGACATTTCAGATATGTTTTACAATAATGTCAGCCCTTTCTCTTCAGCTCTTTGGTTGCTTTATGTTCTAATAATGTCGTACTAGTATTCCATGTTGTCAGTAGGAGATAAAGGCCTTCATCAGCGCATCAGACACTTTCTGCTGGAGAATGTTTTCAGGCACTGGAGTTTCCCTTTTAGCTGTGTTTTATCAGGACAAGATTGATTGAGATGTAAAAACCACCTCTCTGTCCATTTAATCTTCCTCTTTCTTTTGCTTGTTGTTCTTTTTCAGCAATATTGCTGTCTGTTTTGTAGCATCGTTTCTGAACTGTGATTACATTGAATGTTTGTTATCAGTGAATCCTATAGTTTTTGGTAAAAGAACAAATCTTGTTAAGTCCTGGCTCATTGATTTGTTACTAAATGTGATCACCTGAAACCCCACATCTTTTTCATGCTGTAACATACTTGTAATATATGGACTGTTTCTGTAAAGTTGTCCCAGAATTCACTGTGGCTTGCAGAGCTGGGCACTCACAGCACTGTCTAGGCACTGCTTAATAGAAGATGTTTTAAAGACACTAAGCTAAACAATAGAAAAAGAAATATTTTTCCTGCAGTAATAGATCACTTTTAAGGTCTGGGTTTTCTAAAAAGCTCAATATTTCAGTACTCAGTGCCCTCACAGACAAATACCTACATGTTCTTCAGTGCTTTGCTTTTTGTTTTTCCATCCCATAAAATGTGTAGATACTTAGCACAGAGGTGATGTTCAGAAAGGATGTTGGATTAGCAAGGCTTTATCTTCAGAATGCAACATAAGATAAAAACATTGAGTCATTTTGCAAAAATATTATAAAAATACATAATTGTAGTGATTGGTAGTACTGGCTGTATTGTTACGTGACCCAGCTTTTGCAGAAGTTCAGTGGCAAGGTTCTCTATAACTCCTTGGAGTTGGTTTATACTCCATCTTACTGAATTTATATTCTATTTCTAAATTTGTACTTGGAACATCTGAGGAAACAGGCTGTAACATGTTGTTTCTAATCATTTTTGGGATAGGCACGGCTCTATCAATGTAACTGATTTCAAGTCAAGCTGGCGAAGTGGGCTGCCTTTTTTAGCCATCATCCAAACCTTACGACCAGGTCTAGTTGATCTGGAGAAGGCAAAAACCAGAAGCAATAAAGAAAACCTGAAAGAGGCTTTCAGAATTGCAGAACTGGAGCTAAATATTCCACAGCTTCTTGAACCTGAAGGTAAGTAATCTGCTTTTTTTTTTTTTATCTTTGTTATCAGGAATGAGATTAATATTATCATATATATGTTGACTTGTAATATAGGAAAAAGTAAGACTGTGTTTAAGTTTGAAATGGAACATTGATCTTTACTGTAATTTTCAAACCTGAAATCCTTTATTTTATAACACTGACTGTACTTAGGATTTGTAGGATTTTTGAGTTAGCAGCAAATGCAGGAACAATATGGATATGAAACTTTCCAGTTCATGGGAGAAACTTTTTCGTTAGTTAATCACTTTATATTAAAATATTCCCAAGGAAAAATATGTTCATTACATATTAATTTCTGTCAATGGTATGTTAACTGGGCTGCTGCAAAATAAACATGTTTATGATAATGTGTTTTAATAACTGCAGTATAGTGTGTAATTATGTGATGAGGCCTAGAAGGCTGCATAATTATGTAAATTGTGTATTGGCTCTTGTAGATGTTGATGTTATGAATCCGGATGAAAAATCAATCATGACTTATGTGTCTCAGTTTTTGCAATACTCCAGGAATTTGCATGAGTCTGAAGAAGACATGCAGGTATGTCATGTGGTTTATCACTGGGGCATTTTTAAATGAACGTGCATCATGGATACCAAGAACATCAGTACTTTCCTTGCCCAGTTTATAACCTGACTCAATAACAGTTAGATAATAGATCCTCTGATGCAGTTACTGACAGGGCTGAATGGGCTTGAACCTTCTGATGCTCCTGTGTGGTAATCAAGACTCAATGTGATAGATTTTTGATGACACAGGTGGAATTGCTGTGCAGGTTGTCTTTTTTTTTTTCATTTAACTATTACAGAGGATATTTTCAATCTTGGTTGTCTGCGTGTATGCTCTGAAGTCTGTATGTAAATATTGGGGTATTTTGCAAATATGCAGAACAGCCCAGCTTTAGCTTTACTAGCTCACATGTAAAATGAACAGAATTTGTCACTCATGGATCATACTGGTTGGAAAACCAAGTTTTCTGTTCTCTGTATTCTCCCATGAGAGTTTATGTATTAATTGATTAGTCACATATCTCCATACTGATAATCTCCTTTCAGTAGAATTGAAATCAGGCTTTTCTTTTAAGATGAATTTATATATTATCCAGGTGCTAGGTTTAAAACTTTAGCCTTGCTCTCTATAATAGTGCCTGACCCAAAACTCATTAGAGTCCTCAGGAATTATTATTTGTTTTTCAATAGCTTTGAATGGAGTTTATCATCTGCTCAATGTGTGTTGGTTTGTGGCACAATGTAGATTAAAAGTGAGACTTGCAAAATGGAAAAATGAAATTTTGTGCTGTATTTACCAGGAAAAAGTAAGAGAGGCCATGAGCTGGTTGGCTGCACAGGAGAAGAAATTAGCAAAGCTGCTGATTGACACAGAGAATGCAACATATTACCAGAAGTACAAAGTGAGTTGCACTTCATATTTAACTTCTTTTTCAAAAAGAAATATTCCCAGAAACATAGCTTTTCATCTTCATTGCCTAAACTGAAATGTTAAATAAACTTTTAAACAAGAGTTGGAAATCTGACAATGAATTAGGTAAATGCCCTCAAATGATTGAGGGAAGGATAGGATGAAATCCTTTCTGTTAGGAAACAGATATGTGCTGCTTTGTTTCGGAGCAGAGCAAGGTTTTTTGGAGAGAGTAAAGTAGTGTCTTTTAATTAATTGACGTAGTTCAAGACTTGGACAAGATTCAAGCACATAGACCCTTTACAGGGTCATCTTCACCATTTCTGTGATAATAACAGTAGCTTTTACCCAACTAATGTTGTAGAGGAGTAGTTGAAATGTTGGCTATAGATTGTGCCTGAAGTAGAATTTCCTTTGGTTTATATTGTAGCCAAATAAAATGGCCCATGGGGGACTGTTAGGGGAGGAATTTTCCCTTTCTCTTGGTGGGAGGGGAGAACCATGTCCTGAGTGCACTGGCATTATATTAAATACAGATTTTGCTAGTGAATGGCACCTATAATTTCAGACCCAAATACTGCCTGGAGACAAATATGCCTCTTCCTTGCTATCTTGCCTTTCCATGCATCACACCCTTTGAAGTTAATGGAAGTCATACCAATGTATTCAAAGGCAGCACTTGGCTCAGTGAGCTTCCATCTGAAGTCTTCTATGAATTACTCTTCCTTTTTATCCCTAGGAAATGATGTCATTTATGGAAGCATTTAACCAAGAAAAAAACCCCTTTCTGCCTGTGTTGTCATCAAAAAGAAGTGAGGCTGGGCTGAGCGAAGGCCAGAAGCAGATGAGAGAAGAGTGGGATAAACTGATCTCTCAGGTCAGAGGCATTTCTAGCTCACTTCATTACCAGTGTGAGCATGTTTGATGAAGCAGCTTAAGTCTACCCCAGGAACCTGCACAGGAAAAAGCGGGGAGGTGATACTTTATTTGGATTGATAAAAGAGGTATTGAATCTGAACCTGAAGTCCAGACAAACTGAGTGGTGTACAGTGCTCAAGAGGAGGTGGAAGGTGACTGACTGTGTATTGCCCTTCTGCCTCCTGGACCTCAGGACTGCAAAAGAGACGTCTGCAAAAAATGGCCTGCATCTGATAATCTTTGAGCACTCTTCTGATCAAACTTTTTGGCCTATTTATGCTGAAGAGGCTCTTTTGGGATGTAATTACGGCTCAGATAATGATGCAGCTGGGAAAAGTGTGTTACTATTTTCTTTCCAATGGCAGGCACAGTGGTATAGTGAGATCTGACTGGTCAGTGCTTTGCAGTGAGGTTGACTGTGTTGTCTCCCTCTGCTGCAAGTGGAATGTGTTTGGCCTTGCTGGAAATTGCTCTTTAAGGAAGGATACTCCCCTGTCAGTCCCGTGATGGAAAACTATCCAGAGCATCCCTGTTTCCCCTCTGTTTTGCAACTAATTTACTATAAATTTCCCTGTTGCTGGGCCTTTGGATGGTGACCAGCCAAGGACAATAACTCTGTAGTTAATCTCTGTTGTGTTACAGAGATTACAGGCTGGGGAGCAAATCTGGGTTTCAGGTGAACATGATTTGCAGGTGACTTCACTGGAAGCTGCTTTTCTGAATGGTGACAGGTGGTTTTTTTTTCCTGTTTTGTTTTGTTTTGTTTTTTTCCTGATGTCTAGAGCATCAGTTTATGGAGCATATGTCAGTTATCTTGGGGATGGGGAAGAAAATAATAGTGAGAAATTTAATCACTTGTTTTCCTTTTGAAGATTAACGAGTGGAAAGTGAAGCTGGACCAGATGTTGCCCTCCCCTCTGGATAGCATTGAGGCCTGGCTTCAGGAGGTAGAACATCTGCAAGCAGAAGATTTGCCTGATTTGCAGGACCCGTTTAAAGCAATGTTTGTCTTCAGAGAAATAATTGTAATATTTAAGGTATGCTGATCACAAAGGAACGTTCTGCTTCAGACTGACCTAGCAAAGCACTTGTTATGGAATTGCTATTTGACATTTTGGGTAGTGATGTGGATATGTTTATCTTACAGAGATGAAAAGCTCCTCTGAACATACCTTTGAACAATGAGGAGTTTAATTAAATAACTGCATTGGTCTATAAGGAAGGTTTCTGACTTCACTGAGATGAGATGAAATTTGAGTACTGTCTGAATGAGTAAATTATGGTATAGTTTTTTATGTGGCTTGTTTGTTAAGTAATAACACAGGGTAATTGCATCCTTATCTTTAAATCTGTGCTTAATGCATACCTATTCAGAAAAGCACTTGGGCTCAGGGTTACATTCCAGTGAGTTCATGCAGTTTGTGTGTTTAAAGTTAAGTATTTGCTGAATCACTCTGTAATTCCATTCAAAGCAATGGGAGGTATTTTGGTACCTCAGTATCATACAAGTTATTTATTCTGATCTTGAAATCTTTACCCTGATAATAGTTTAAACGTCTTCTTGAGTTTGAAAACTTCAAACATCCTCTTGAGTTTGAAAACTTTAAAAAGAGAAGATGTGTTGATGCCCAGTTGATCATCATAATGCTGTACTTGTTTTTTTATGAACAAGGGGGAAGTTGGATGTTTTTGTGACATGTCCTTAGAGATAATTTGAAAAAATGGGAAACAGAGGTTCTTGTGAGTGGCATAATAACACCACTTTTTTGCACTGATGCTAGCAAGCTCTTGATATGAGAGATGGCTTTTTAACTGGTGACAGCTTTGCCAGAATTTAGCCATTTGATCTATGATGTTTGTTGGTCAGCCTAAGTAGTTAAAGCATTTCTAAGAATGAGACAGAGAGATATCATTGGTTTAGGGGTTTCTTTCTTCCCACTGAACATGTAGATAAAATCATTAAGTTCCTTAAGAAGAAGAAACCCAAGATAACTAATTTCTGTCAAATCTACTTTTTCTGATAGGATGACATTCTGCTGATAAGATTTTTTTCCCTTCCTTCTTCTAGTCAGTCTTTTTAGTAAGTCTTATGTAGGGAGCCTGTTGCCAAGTAAAATATTATAGTTTATTTTTGCATTAAAGAGTATGGTGCTGAGACACATGCCCATAAAATACTCCCCACTTATGTGATACTGGCCATCAGAGGGTTAATGCAATATGCATCTAATTAGATGGAAGTTTATTGAGCATTCAAATAAAGTATTAAGCAAGTGTGACAGAATAGGTTTATTCAGCAGGGTTTGCTGTCAGTCTTTGCTAACACATAGCAAAGAACAACTTAATATCCTGAAACTGTTATGATGCTACTTCTTTGTTCTAATGATGATAGTGAAAGTGAGGAAAAAACTGATCTCGTGCATGGAGTAGATTCATGTTCCTTATATTTAATTAGATGCACAGTGGTAAGAGAAATAAAGTAGTACTGCACTAAATGTGCACTTCAGAAGGTGATGAGATAAATAATTTCATTGCACTTTAATGAGTAAAGACACTGGAAGATTGTCTAGTGCTGACTAGTTCTTAATAGCTCTCACCATAATGGCAGGTGACTTGCAGATTCCCAGGTGAAATACTCTAGAATTAAAATGAATGGTTTACTATGTTTTTTTTTCTCCCCAGGGCTTGATGGGTTGTTTTGATTCTCACTTGGACACTCTTCAATCGTTTAAGAATGAAGATGAGAAGAATATGCCACTAGTGTTGCCTGAAAAGTTAGAGGAAATGAAAAGAAGGTCAAATTCCCTCTACTTTGCCTATATTGTATTCTAGCTCTGCTATTGACTTGCTTTGCTCTTTTGAACAAAACACATAATTTATCCTTGCCTTGCAGAAAAAGAGTGTTTTCCACCTAAGCACAGATTGACTGTCATACAGAGCAAGCAGCTTCACTCACTGGTCAAATGAATGTCTAATTATATGTACAAAGTGGAGCTCATTAACAGGATCTTTTCCAGTGCTGTTTGCTAGCATGGATAGGAAACACCCACCAGGGGTGGGAAACATTAATATTTTGAATGTAAAAATTTCTCTGGCGGTGTCAATTCTCTAATTTTTAATTTTCACCTTTTAAAATCACTGAGATCTACAAGTTGTGTAACCATATTTTCAAAAATGGCCAGTGAATTCTGTCTGTAACCCAAGACTGATATACAGATGGCAGATGCCCCTTGTCTGGGCATTTAAGGTTTTTCATTGAGCAGTCAATATTGACTCAAAAATGTTGCTAGTGAAAAAAAATGAACTGTTGTTATCTTAAAATTTTTCTTCTGTCATAACAAAATAGAGTTTACATGTATGTAATTCTGAAATTTTAGGCTAAAAACCTTATCCATTAATACCTTCTACATCCAATGATTTTGAGTCAATTTTTGGAACATTTCACTGTTTGCAGATTCAGCAATATTCGTTGCTCAAACTCCAACACCTTTCTTGAATACCACTATGGACTGTGCTCAGCTATTGCCAGTGAGGTGGTGTTAAAACTAAATATCTGGGACATGAAATATGGGACCAAAGACTCTGTGGAATCACTGCTGGAGAATTGGAATGTAAGTTTAAAATATGTGTATCACATCCTGACAATAATTCTTCTTTCCCACCTCTCTTTGATTCAAGCTTGTGTCTGTCCTTATCTGAAGATACTACAATAGTTGGTAGAAGCATTAGTAGACTTGTGACATCTGGGATTATGCAAAGAAGGACAGGTAGACTTCCATGGAAGCCTTCTTCATGCCTTCCCATTTTCCTTTGAATGAGAATTCTTTCCTCAGTTTGGAGAAATAGATTGAGCTGTGACTGTTTGTAATTTTCTCTCTGCCCTTTTTAATTCTTTATTGGGAAGATTTATTTCTTTCTAGACTGTTTATAGGATGAGGAGTAGCAGCCCTTACCTAACTCAGACCTCTCTGGGGTAGTTCAGTAGTTATCTTCAAAACCACCATTACCCATGGTGCTGGCTAATACTGCCTTTAGCCGTTGCCTCTTCCTTTCCATCTTCCCTACCTCCTTATACTTCGTAGTGAATATGAATTATCTTGTTTTGTTAGATTTTGTACTTAGCTCAGCTTCTGGGCTCAAGTTATTAAAATGATGCCACATGTAGGCCTGTGGGAGGAGATGGATTACCCAAATACTGCCAAAGATGCATCAAGAATAGAGGCAGAGAGATGAAAATTCCGTGTCATCTCCAGTTAATGGGACTCCTCTTGAATTCCATCTTAGTGGAGTTTCTAAAGAGTTTCTCAGAAGCTTTTCGGACTGGCCAATCCCTAGTTAAATTAGGGAATTTCACCAGCATCAGAACTGCAGAAGGAGGCAACAAGAGGTTGTATATCAGTTTTCCTGAGCGGTATTAACCTTACCCTGTGATGAGGTGGGAGAACAGAGTTAAATCGTGCTGAGTTTTTTGATTCAGTTGCTTTCATAAATACTGACTGTCTTGTTATTTCTACAGTTGTGGTTCATGGTCTTTCTCAAGCTGATAGAACACAGAACTTTCCCTAGGAGTTTAAGGCTTGTTGCTGGTTCTCCTTCTGGTCCTATGATATCCAGTCCAGGCTAAGTGGTGGCCTAGGTTTGTCATGGCCACAGGAGAGGTTGTTTTGTAGCCTGATAGGCAGGATGCTTGTAGGAGTGGGGACTCTGGGGTGAGATGCAGCTTAGACAGAGGCAGGGCTGAGGACCAACCCTCTCATTCCTTTTGTGAAAGTTCAAAGCACAAGTCTCCTCCTCTGCTCCCATTTCTTCCTCTCTCACCCTTTCTATCCCCAGTTCGGATCTTCCTTGATCTGTGGCACGTTGATATTTCTATGCATGCAGGGAAACCCACCTTTCACTTTTATCACTTTTTTTGACTTATGTGACTAAATTCTGCCTGACTTGTTCTAGATGTCATTTCTCAATATTGTCCTAGGGCCTTAGTTTTTTGAAATAAACAGTTCTGACTCGTGCAGGGCTGTGACTCAGGCAGTGGCATTCAGGAGTTAATATTCCCATTTAAGTTACTCTCTGCATGAGCAGAAAAAAGAACAGGTCTGTTTCAGACTAAAGGGTGCAGATGAATTGCTGGTTGGGCTTTGCTCAGTTTATGTTTAACCTGCAGGTTATAGGTTTATATTGAAAAAAATGTATCTCAAGCTGCATTTTCTGCCTGGTGTTATGTGGGTTGGTGTTACCCATGCCAATTACTTTTCACTTTGAGCAGAATTTCATTGAAGAAAAGAGACTTGAAATGCAACTAGAAACTGCTACTCAGATCTGTGAAGATTTGAAAAACAAAAACATAAGCAATCCTGACTTAGGTAAGTCATGCACATAAAGATATTGAAGATCTGTATTTTGAACTGATGTACTGTAACCGGTTTTAATTCCCACTTATGTTTTGGGTAAAATACTGTTTCTATGTAATTAACCTCTCTGTTTCCAAATGTATAATTGTATTCCCTATTTGATGTCCTAGCTGAAGATCCTCAAGAAATCAGCAGACTTTTTAAGACAGTGGAGTCAAAGATTTCTATGTGCAGAGACTATATTTCCAATGTAAATACCACCCTACAGAAAGTTCTGTCTTCCTGGAGTAATTATACAGAAAACATGAACTTACTAAAGACATGGCTGGAAGAAAAAAGAAATGAGCATCCAAAAGAGGTATGTGATTGGATTTCTCCTTGTAATGACAGGCAGAGACACTTGCAAGGCTCCTGAAAGGAAAGCATATATGACAGGTATAATGTCATGACATGGGGATGGTTTTTTTTACTTTTCTGATCCTCCTTTTGGAAATAAACTTTTGTCAGGATTCTGCTTTAAATGATTTCAATGCCTCTGTCTAGATCCCTGCTGAGATCTTGGCAAAGTGGAATTTAGTTCATGGTTCCTTAAATGAAGCTGGAAACTATCTCATTGAAGTCAGCAAAGAGCAAGTTGGATCAAATATTGCCAGAGAGCTGAAGAAACTTAACAGGAGATGGGCTAAGTTCATCAAGAGGACACACTTCGTAAGTTACTAGTTTCATATGACATTTTTGTCATGCAGCCTTCAACATCATATTTTCTAGACTGATCAGCTTACTAATCAAATGTTAATAAAGCTTTAACTAAACTCTAAACTCAATATTGCCAGTTTTAAAACAGGAGGAGCAGAGAATTCACAGAGGCATCCCATCGTTAAGTCTTTATGACTTTGTTAAATGCTCTTTATGACACGATGGAGAATGTTAAATCTTTTAAATGGAAATTTTAAAACCACTTCTAAAAGGAAATCTTATTGCAGAATAGACCTCTTTATTCAGTTCTAGAAGTGGAAGTAATATATTTATTAAGAACTTGTGAACCTTTGCTAAATTGTGTAATCTCTGCCTCAGCTAGTAGAAAGCAATTATTACTGTATAGATATGTCTATGGTTGTGCAACCTTACACCAGCTTACTTGACAGGTTTTTAGGCTGCTGTATATTCCTGTACAACCTGCTTAATGTTACATATATTACATTTCCTAGAATGCTTTCACAAGAAGAACATTTTCACTTTGCCTGGGAATATTAGAGCTCTTAATTTTCTAAGCTGAGCCTTTCCTTGACGTGTATTATAGGTACTATTGTGACAATAAATTGTGTCCAAAAATTACAACAATTTTGCACGAGATGAGCTTAGTGAGGATGCAAGAAGATCAAAGGAAACGTGTTCCCAAGGGTTAGGGAAATCCAGAATTTCCTAGAAAAAACCTTTAGTAAGAGATGCTTTTAGGAAATACATTCAGAAAGCAGATATAAAGAGGCCTCTTGCACACTTATAAGATCTTGAGGACTTCAGGAGTTATTTTTCTGGCATTGCTTTGGACATTTTGGACATTTTTTAAAAAGAGATTGGACGTGGCCCTTAGTGCCATGATATAGTAATTGGAGTTGGATCAGGGGTTGGACTTGATGATCTTGGAGGTCTTTTCCAACCCAATCTATTCTATGATTCTATGATTCTATGATTCTAGCCATAATATATATTCTAAAGACAAGGGCAAATGCTTGAGGCTGTGACTGCCCTTCCATTAAACTGCTAGCACGCTCCCTGGTCTGGATTTGACCTACACCAGCTATGGTTCTCTTGGACAATTCCCTGGCATGGCCTGGGGGTGCTGCAGCCCAGGAGTTACTCTCTCTCCATAGTAGTGTGGCTTATAAGGGAGAAGGTGAGCCATGTGGGCACAGGCTGTGCTTTCCCACCTGTTCTCAGGGTTGAAGAACTGAGCCTCACATGGTTTATTTACCAGCATGTTTGGCATTTATTTCTCCTTTGATTCCTGTTGGGTGCAAAAGATAGAAAGTGACCTAAGTGGTGACTCTATGTTGCAGGAGGGTAGTGGAGGAACCCGTGAACCAATGATGGGAATGGACGTCTTTCTTACCCTGCTTTGTCTTTATAGCTTGGTGAAGAGAGTACAGATGCTACTGAAAAGACCAGGGAGCTTCCAGGGAGCCTAGAGAAAATTGAAGAGCTCCTTGGAGAGGTGGACAGCTGGGCAGCAGAGACTGGATGCCTGCTTAGCAAGATTGGTCATGAGGGGCCTGTGGAACCGGAGACAGATGGACGTTTGCAGGTGAAAATGGAAATACACTGCTTAAAATACTTGTTCATCAGATTCTCATCTTTCAGCATGCGTTCATGGCTGGGGTAAAATGGGCCATCACCAGTGAAGCAGAAATGAATATAGGATTTTGTGCTGTAACAGTGGTAAAAAGTCAAGACAATGCTAGTGTTTTGATGTTATTTCCCAGGATCGCTTCCAGATGAGCTATAAATGAGTCTTCCAACATCAGTGTGTCCATATGACAAGCAGGTGCTAATGAAGTGCTCTTGGTGCCACAAATCAGCAGCTTGCTCTTGAGTGATATTAATTACTCCGTCTAACACAGCATTCCCAGCAGACTAGAACTTTGCAAGATGCCTGGTTGAGATTTTCCCCTGGTCATGCAGTGCCTTCTGTCATCTACTCTCCAGTGCAGGGAGGAGGTTTGGGACAACATGGCTGTTGGGACAACAATGTTTGCTTGTCAAAAACTGGAATACTTGAAGTATTTTCAGCACCATCCTGGGCAGTTTGTGCATCTCAGCTTATAGATAGTTGCTCTAAACATCCACAATGAGCACTGATGAATTTCTTGTTACTTCCACTAGTCTCTGTTGTTTCCCATGTCTCCTTGCTGGGGATTACTGTTTCACACCCAGCAGGTGGAAATATGTATCTATAACTCAGCAGCTTCAGTACAAAGCCTGTTTTATTTTCTTCACCTGCCAGTGAAGGTGAGACTGAACAAAGATGCCAGGCTTTGCACTGGAGAAGCTGAAGAAGCTGTCTTATGTTGCCTTTTGCTATTTCTGCTGCAGGGCCAGCATAATCTAATGGTAGGAAGGTGACCACCAGAAGGAGGTTTCATTGAAGCTCCTCTGTCTATGTGCTAAAATTAAAGAGAGATCTTCTTTGGTACATTGAATCCACCTACAATAACTGTGAACCAGAATTAGTGTTAGTTTACTTTTCGTTTCTGCCTTCTTGCACTGTGTTTAGTTGACAGGAGTGTGAGCCTAAGAAAAGAATCTATTAATCTTTTTGTAATTCTGGGCATAAGGTTTATAAAATAAGCTTTATTTTGCAGTGTGATACAAGGAAGTAACAAAAGACACCCTGAAATACAGTTTCCAAAAATGTGACCAGTATTGTATCTCTATGTCTGTGAGCAGAAGAGATCAGGTTGTTTATTACCTGTGATACAATAGGTCGAGATCCAGAATAAAGCACTGATTATCATTAGAAGAATGCTAATTGGCAACTTCAAACGGGAAAAGGTGTTGAATATTCATAGATCAAAACAGCCCTAATAACGGTATTTCATGATAAATATTCAAATATGGCACACTACTTTTGCATGCAAAATACCCAGCTGCTTCCTGGCTTTTAGTTCTGAATACCACAAGAAAATCTGAGCCTTGATATGTGCGTACTTTTGGATGACTTCATGATCAGACAATGCATATCCAAACGTGTGGTTTGTACTTTCAATTGGAAAGCTGTTTGGATGGAAGAGCACGTTTAAAAAATACTTCTAATTGGCTCTGAGGCAAAGATACGGGAGTTATCACAGTATCAGAAAGGCTGTTTCAGTGAACAGAATCCCCTGTGGATGGCAGCAGATTTCTTTCTCTCTCACAGAGATTTTTGCAGTGCAATACACTGACCATAATTTGAATGTAAGATTTTTCCTTGACCAAATATTGACCATCCATGACCAATGCTGTTTTTTCATTCAGTTTCTTTAAACAAAAAGGCATAAATACTGTAGAGGCTTTTAATGCTTTTCATTCAACCAGAGCTTGGCTGCAAGGGGAACCTCATGCCAGGGACAAGTTGTGGCAGCAGAAGAGATATTGCAATCCCTGATGCAAAATGCTTCAAGTCAGGTGTCCCAACAGCATTCTCACACCACTGGGCTGCAGGCACGAATTAAAGAAGCCAGAGACAAAATAGAGGTACTCCTTTTTTATAGTTATTGTACTTTATACACACAGACTTCTCTAACTTATCATTATGTGATTAGGAAGACTCCTTGTCATTCATCTAAAATAGAAAGTGTTGTATGCTGTTGGAATCAGTCTGCCAGACTCTTATCGGAGCAACAACTAGAAAATTTCAAAGATCAATATCTTGATTTGAAAAACTCGAGTGATGTTATGAAGCAGTAGCTTTATGTAATTACTGACACTGAGGCATGATCTGAAAAGAGTCTCTTTCTTCCAAGGCTATAATGGGTGACATGAACAACATCTTATCCAAATCTGAGAAGAGACCCTCAGAGAAGGAGGCTTTGCTCAATTTTGAAGAATCCCAGAAAGAACTTGAGGCCTCCATTTCAAAGGCTGTGCAACTTGTCAGTCAAAAATTAAGTCCTGAAGAATGTAATTCAAGATATGAGGTGGGTTTGTTTTCTGAGCCACCTGAATTTGAGTATTTCTTAGTGCTATTTAATATCTAAAAGGCTGAGGTAACACTGTGAGAAAAATACCAGATTTTCTTTTTTTGGTAGCTATTAGTGCTTTTCTCAGCTTTTTGATTTAGCACTGTTAGCATATATTAACTTGGCAGACAGCTTGAATGAAGAAATGTAAATCTGTGTGGCAGTTTATTCGGTGTCCTGTCTTAGCTTAAATTACTCCATCATCCCATCAGAACTCATCATGTTCTGAACTACAGCCTTTTTTTTTTTACCTGATTAATAATTAAGCTTCCCATCAAGAATCACATGCCTGAATTCTTGGACAAGCTTTTAAACTATGAATATAAATACTGAATCTCCTCTTTTTTCCCAGTGGCTAACTGGTAAAGAAAGTGTTCAATCTCAAAATCTGAGTCTCTTCAAAGGGGTCTTTAGTGAGGTATCAAAAATGAAAGTGCCCCAGATCCATGTTGCCTCATCTTGCACAGCAAATCCTGGGCAGCCATGTGGCGGGAGCAGCACAGACCCTCACTCCAGGCCATCTCATAAGGTCCCTTGGCACTGGTGCAGACCTTCCACCCGCTCTCTAACAGGCATGGGACATGGCCATGTATATTCCCTAGAAATGAGACAAGAGTTCAGGGACCTTAATCTTTCTTCTTTGGTACCAAATTTGTCTCTAAAAGAGGAGATACAAGAACAACATCTGCTTTTCTCCCAAGAGCATACACTGATATTGCCTGCAACCTTTTTGCAGACATTCAAGGGTGCAGAATGCCCTCATACTCACCCATGCAAGGGCCACCACAGCCCATACATGCTATGTATATATGCTTTATGCATGGTTTTTGTATGCTACTGATGTAGTTTTGTTAGGTAAATAAGCTATATTCAGTTCTGTTTATTTTTTGTTATGATGCTTTTCTTGCAGGAAGCTTTTAATGCTCTGGACAATAAAGTTCTTGACAAGTTTTTGAAAGCAGCTGAAAAACTGAAAAATATTTCATCTGATCATGAAAAGCTGGTAGTGGAAGAAAAGAGTAAAGATGTTCGTAAAAGATGGGAGGTGAGATAATATAGGAAGGAGAATACACTGTCTGTTCTCATTAGGCCTGGCATCTTTGGAAAACAATTTTTTTGTCACTGTATGTTCTGAGGTTTTTATTTGCTTTGTAATACTGTCTCACAAGGATAATGTGTTTTGAATTTTGCAGGAAGTTCATAATGAAATTATATCCTGTGTCCAGCTTATTGTAGAAAGGGAAAAGAAGAAATTTAACACAACTTTAAAAAAAATCAATAAGCAATTAGGCAAAGAGAAGAAACTCCTAAGTATGGATAAAACCAAAGGGCTCATCAAAGAACATGAGGTACCTGCTACACTCTTTTTCTACTCCCCTGCCTCTCTTTGTGAATGCACTGTCTGTCCTTCTTGCTCCTTTTTAGGTACGTTATTGCAGCCTGTGTTTCTGGAACAGGGCCCTTGTGTTCTCTGTTATGTCAGCACAGAACAAAACGTCCATCCAAATGATTTCCTTACCTTCTTTGACAGCAGTTATTAGCCTTCTTGCAGACTGGTAGAATTACCTTCTTCTTACATGGATGGTATCTTTTTTTCTATTTATTTTAAAGACAACCTTGAAGCATTAAAACAGATTTAGCTGTGCAGAATGTACAAATAGGAAATGATTATGTGTTCTGTGACTCCCTTCATTTGTTACAGTTGCATAGATGGTGTTGGATGCCTTCAGGTAAGAGTATGTTCTCACAGTGCAATAGCCACACTTTACCTCTGTGTTTGTGCTGTATATAGATTAACCACAAAGTTAGACATAAGACTTTCATGTTTCACTTATATATTCCATAAGCAATGAGTTTTACACTTCATTGCTTCTAGTAATTTCCTTCATCTTCCTCTTTGAGATGCATTTGTGTGGCCAATTTACCACTTATAAGGGTAAGAAATTGTTCTCCTGATTAAAATCTGGTCTTCATTGAATTAATTCAGTGGAATTTTAGTCTTTGCTTCTCCTGGGTTCACATTCAGCAAATATTACATATGCAAGCGTATAGAGAAATAAGTGTTCTCAGATGTATTCCTTCTGCTCATATTTTTGTTAGATTTTTAGTATATCTTGATTTCACCCTAGAAAGTACAATTATTGATGGGAAATATTATAAATAAATTTTCCAATTTGTTTTTTCTGTAGTTAATGGGACATGTATATCTGATGGCAGTGTGAAGAGGACTTGGAACCAAAAGTAGATAAAATTGTAGTAACATAATGAATTCAAAAATCAAGCAAGAGTCATTATAGTCTTGTGAATGCAACTGAGGAACATGTTGCCAGAAATCCTAATTTCTTTCCTGGCTTTATTTGAAAAAGAATCGAGGGAAAATAAATGTTTCTCTCCTGATTTGACAGCTTATGCTTTAAGTGCACTCATCCAAGAAGACAGTGGAAACAGAAAAAAATGTATGAGAATAATTGCATATCCTTATGACTTAACATGAGTTTATTATATTGTTTTTCTTTGTTTAGGCCTTTTTTTCACACAAAGGCAGCCTGAGGGAACTTAGCAAGTCATTAGAAGACCTTAAAATACTGGGAAGACTATCAGAAGAAGCTGTCCCAGGGATACAGACACTAACTGCAGACTATGAACAAAAGCTAGAAAAGCTTCAACAAATTGTGGCAGATACTTACACAACCCTGCTGTCTCATGCTGGAAAAGGACAGTCATCTGTGAAAGAGTGGGTGACTGAGTGCATGACGTGTTGTAGCTTCATAGAAATTAGATATACAGATAAATCTGGTGATATTGAGAATGTACTACCAAGTAGGTTACTATGTACATTACTGTGAGCAACTGTGCATTTAAACATTTAGTATTAAGGTACATAGACTAGCAAGTACAATGTTTGATTAGCCTTCATCACAGCTGCACTGTTTTTAATCATTAGCCAGGATTTCTTTTTTTTCCCCTTTGCATTTCATATTTTTTTCTTAAGCTGCAATTTCTTTAAAACCATAGGAGCTCCATTGTTGCTTCTGAGAATGGAGAACAGCCCAGTTCTTCTCAACAAATTGATATCCTTTCAGTACAGGAGGTAAGAAGCCCATACATACTGTTAGAAAACTGTGCTCTGTCTAGGGGGGGTCATTGGCAAAAGGAAAAACTGATTATTTCTGTTACTGTTCTTATTGTGGTAGGACCTCAGGCCTCCAGTCACACATCAAAAACCTGTTGTGCTTGGGAATGTAGACTAAGTAAATGTTAAAAAGTAACATGTGAGGAACAGCAAGGACCAGGCATCCTAAGGAGATGTGAGTCTCCAACCTTGTGTTATTCAGTGCCTGGCAGTGAGGGGGTGGCGGCCCCACCCAGCCCTGCGGAGGTGCAGGGCAGAGGGATGGCTCCGGGTCCCTGTCAGACCCCAGTAGAGCTGTGCTGGGGCAGGCCAGGCCCCTCAGCCCCTCTCCCAGCTCCCAGCTCTGCCAGCGTGCTGATGGTAGTGCTGCCGGGGCTTTGCTCCCTGTAGACCACGGCCGATCCCCTCACTGCTGGCTTCTCAGCAGCCTCCCTTGCCAGGGTGACCTGGAGCACAAGGAGACTTCTGACAACCAAGCATCTGCTCAGAGCTGGAGGTTGTGGGGTGGTGTTACTCTTCCCTGGAGAGCTCTGGCATATCATGGACCTACTGGAGCAAGTCCAGAGGAGGCCACGAGGATGATCCGAGGGCTGGAGCACCTCTCCTATTAGGAAAGGCGGATAGAGTTGGGGCTTTTCAGCCTGGAGAAGGCTCCAGGGAGACCTTCTAGCAGCCTTTCAGTACCTGAAGGTGCTACAGGAAGGCTGGTGAGGGATTTTTGACAAGGGCAGGGAGTGACAGAACAAGGGGTGATGGCTTTGAACTGGAAGAAGAGGGGATACTGAGATGATGAGAAAGACATTTTTTCCTGTGAGGGTGGTGAGACACTGGAACAGGTTGCCCAGAGAAGTTGTGGATGCTCTTCCCTGGAAGTGTTCAAGGTCAGACTGGATGAGGCTTTGAGCAACCTGGTCTAGTGGAAGGTGTCCCTGCTCCTGGCAGAGGGTTTGGAACTGGATGATCTTTAAGGTCCCTTCCAACCCAACCCATTCTATGATTATATTTTGCTAAAGAGTGGGTTTTATCTGGAAGAGTCATGTGTGAAGCTGTGTTCAAGTGCGAATCCTCCATTGTGTCCCAGAAATTTGAACAAGTTTCAGAGGACACAGAGAGGAAAAATAGTGAAGAGTTGGAGGCATTTGTTTTAGAAAAATATAGAGAAATCCAGAACACATGTTACTTTTTTGAAGTAATTTCAGAGAGGGAAGATACTGCAGTTCATCATTTGGATGCAACAGACGACATCTTGTTTAGGATAAACATTCATGGAAGTAGGACTGCAGACAGCTCATTAGTGAGCCTCCACACTGGTGCTTTGTAGGAAGGGACCCATTGCATTTACATAAAGTTTGAAGATATGTAGGAACTGGCTATTGTCAAGGGCGATCTCTTGTAAGGCTACTAATATTGTCCCTGGTATGATGATGAAATCTGTTCTCTCACGGATATTCAAAGCATGAGTTGTATAACTAACATCAGCCAGCCTCTAACTGAAGAATAGACTGGGATCAAGGGTGAGAGACATGTGAATGCATCTGGTATAAGCAGCCTGACAGAAGCTGCAGAAGACAGTGCATTGTGGTTGCCCAAAGATGTCCATGGAACTGCAGAAAACATTTACACAAGTGGATTGTGATTGCCAAAGAGCCGTGATCTGTGGAAGGAATGAATGACCTGGCTGCAAGTGTTCAAAAACCTTCTCTTTTGGTTCATGGTTGAGCTTAAATGCATCTTGTATTCATGAATGGTATCTCTCATCTGCTTTGGGACACATGAAACAATTGCTTCTTTCAGGAGTTCACAGATATCTGTTAGTCTTCACTATGTATTGACACAGCATGATGCAGAGGTCATTCTTACCTTTTTTTACTTAGACCTCAAGACCTGCTACAGATATAGTTTTGGAGCCAGATGTGAAACATCACAATGGAGAAAGCTATGCAAAGAAGTTTGAGGAAGACAGTGATTTGCCCATACCAGCTTTATTAGAGAGGTAATTTTTAAAAGATAAAATTCATGTATATTAAGAGATGATACTATGCTAGACATTCATAAATTAATGGAATGTATCAAACATAGGGTGCACTTCTGCTGTGCAGAACTCTATTCTTGTTCTACTGCAGTTTACTTCATATTACTCTGTAATTGATAAGTGTTACTCTGTGATTGAACACTTAGAGCTATAAAACTTTTTATTCTGCTCTTTTCTTGGGGCAGAAAAATCTGTAACTACCTTACTAATAACTTCAAATACCGCAAAATAAAAAAAAAATCTGCCAGTTTTTTAAAGAGCTGACATTTTTACCTTCATAAGACTGAATTTAGAGAATGCAGGCAGGCATTCATACTTGAAAATTAGCCAGGTGAGCAATTTCTCAACTCTTTTGTATGTTGCTTATTTATGTCCATTCATTTGGGACTTAGGTAAAAATATGCATTTGCAATAAACTGTGCTTATTTTTTATGGTAATTTATTGGTCAGCAAGTCCCAACCCCTGCCATGTTCCACTAAACTGGAAGTAATATTCTACCTGAAAATGATTGCATCTTTCTTTAGCTATAACACACAAAGAAGTAACCTGGAGGAACTTTTACAAATCAACAGAGATAAAGTAGCATCTGGCTTTACTGATGAAATAAAAGGCACTTCATGCCTTCAGAGGAAACTGCTTGAACTCCAGGTAAGTATTAATCTTTTAAAAACATAATTGGTGCCTAAATTATTACTTTCTCATGTAGAGCCCTCAACTCTCTGTGCTATGTGTGTTGCCAAGTGAAAAGGAACTTCCTTACAACCAGGTTTATTAGAAGTAGAAAGGAAATAAAGAGTTTAACATTCAACAGGACTGCATTCCTACTTAGCAGTGGAGTTTTGCAAGTGTTGCTGAAAGAAGAAATTGGTGGTTCTTAGTTTGTGATCTGCAGGCTGAAATAAGTCTAATGGAAAAAATAACTACGTAAAGCAGCTTTTTTGTCAGTAGGAGTGGTAAGTGATGGACATGGTCAGAGCTGGAGGAGTCATCAGTTGTACGACCAAATGACAGTGGTGTATATGCAGAATGAAACTATTCCAGGACATGATTAGGTTTGTGAGAACCTTAAGGGGATGATAAAAGGCACATAATTGATGTTGGAGAATATATTACTGTAATTTTTCAAGTCTTTGCTTGAAAGGAGGACAAAGGTTATCTAGCATCTCAGAACTCGGTTCAATTCTACATTTATTTTTTGTTCTTTTGAATATAACTTAAGTTGAGATATTTTCCATTCATTCTTGCAGTAAAAATGGCTGAACCATATTTACTGAACCTTTTATAACATGTAGCCAAGGCATATATCTGACATGGAAATTCTCATAATAAAAAGTTGATAGACATTTGCAGGCAGCTAAAAATGGAGTCTTAAAGAAAGCAGTAGATACTCTTACCTTCAGGAGATGTTTTCACTTTTTCTGCAGAGACTCTTATGACTGTAATTTTATTAACTGCCCAGTCCATTGAGAGATACAGTATCATATTAATGCAATTAACACTGCTTATCTTTTAGATGATAGAGAGTGAAGCCAATTCTGGTTGGGCAGAATTGGAAAACGTCTCATCTGCCATAGAAAATCTTGTGGATGAAGTGCAGCAGGCTGCTATCTCCGAGAAGAGAAGCAAGCTAAAAGGAGAATTGAAAGAACTTCAGGATATTATAAGTACCAGGTATAAAATGACAGTTCATGGTATTAGCTAAGGAATAGTTCACTGTAGCTAATGTGTGTATTGTGAAGGGAATGGTCTGTGTTACAGAACATACCTGCACATTTTAAACCTTTTTTAAAAAAAATTGCATATAATTAAGCTTTTCTTAATTATACTTGGTTCATATACACATTGCAAATAGAGTGAATCTCTCCAAGAAGCACAGAGCCAGATCTTTGGAACATTACTGTGCAGTATTGCCATGTTTACTGTTATTTCCTTTGAACTTCTGGTTAAATTCACTGCAAGTCACACTGCTTTTCTTATTAATCAATAGAAAAACTCCTTTGACTGCAGTAGGAGGATTAGATCTGTTAGACAGTCAGTTACATTATCTTTGTGGCTTTTTGTGCTAGAAAATGTTGAGTGTCTTTTCTTGTTTGCTTTCCCAGTTCATGTTTTGTTACCTTTCTTGTAGAACAAACTCTTTAAGGACTGCTTTGGAAATTGTTTTGCCAATAGAAAATGAATCCATTCTTCTCTGTGAATTAGATCAGAGGCTGAAGAAAAAGGACATTCAGCAGTTTAATCTGATGAACAGTGATCTTGCTTATAGGGAACTAAAGGTAAGGGCAAAATGCAGAGACCACACCCTAGACAGAATAGTTTTTGATATGTCTAGGAACTAAAGAACTTAATGGGATTTTCACTCAGGAGTTTGGGACCACTCACAAGACTTCCCAGACCTTCTGAAGTCTGTAACAGCATTTTACTCCCTTTGCTTTAAATGCCATTGTTCCTGTAGAGCCAGCCAGGGACCCTCAGTAGGCTCTACTGTAAAGAGCATGGTCATGAACATTTCATCTCAGGTTAGGACTTTCCTTTGATCCAGATTTTCCCACTTTATATCACTTTGTAGAGCCATACACATAATGTGGTGTTAATTTGTGAGCTCAGCTAAGCTGCCTTGTGTCACATCTGCTGAGGTATCTGAGCACACCCCAGGATGGTTTTGGAAGCTCCGCATGTATGCAGTAACTTGCTCACGTGCTATAAATATCTTCTGCCTTGGCTCTGGTCTGTCTGTTAGACAGGGTGAATATTGTTTTGTTCTTGACATGCACTCTGAGCTGAACACACTGACTGCTGTGCAGAACTGAAAGTTGCATTTCTCTGCCCTTGGCTCTCAAGTGAAGTAGAGTTTATGTCTCTTAAGCTGTAGGGCAGAGAGCGTGTGCACTCTGTCTAAGATGCCTCGTTTTGGCTGGAAGGGCCCTGCATTTTTTCCCAGCTCTCTGTACCTTTGGAGTTTCACGACACTGACATGCTGCTGTTTGTCTGAGGGCTGTAATCAGACAGCATGCAGACTGCAACAAAGGATTTTTAAATGCATGTGAGCCTCCTCCAAAAGTATAGCATAAAGGCCTTAAAAAATGTCAGAGTACCAAACATCTATGTGCCCACCTGTGCTCTGAGTGATCTCCCATTCTGAGAACCTGCTGGTTTCAGTCCCAGAACTCTCATCATCTTTCTCTCCTTTTTGTCTGACTGATGGAAAGAGACTTGGGCTTTCTATAATGCTGAACAAATTCCCTGTGTATGGAATACTATTTTATTTGTTTTTTCTTCTTTTTACTTCCTTCCACCAAAGTCCAGAGTAGGAAAAAAGATGTTTTCTTTCTTAACCACCCTGTTTAGCATACTTATTTTATTGTGAGTATAATTGGTTTTTCAGTCATAGGTTCAGCTTGAATGCAGGATACTGGTTTTCTTTCACTTGCTAACACTGTTGGTCATTCTATCAATTTCAGGAGCTACAGAGATCCATATTAAATCAGATTGAAGTGTGCAAACAATTGGAACACCTAGATAGTTCAGCAAGAGATGAATTTAATCCAATAGATCTGCAAGCAGCAAGTAAAATTATGATTCACTATCAAAACCAGCTTGAAGAAATGAGCCATAAAATGCAGATCCGTGAGACAGTCCTTAAAGATCTAGAAGCTTTTATGGCCTCATTGAGGAAGATTCAGTCTTCCATCAAATGTCTCCAAGATTCCTCAGGTCAACCTGAACTACAGGGAAAAGCATTGAGGGAGGCTGCACAAGAAGTTTCTCACATGGGAGAAGAAGCAAAATGTTTGGATGAACGCTTGAGAACAGTTGATATCTGTTTGGAAGATGCTGAATGTGGGAGAAAGACTTGCTGTGAAAGCCTTGTTCTGACTTTATCTGAAGAGCTAAATGCGATTTATGATCCCTCAAGTGAACAGATGCTTACAGAGGAAGAGGACTTATACGAGATTTTTTCCACAAAAAACAGTGAACTCCTTAAAAACATACAGGATCTACGTGACAGAATTGACAAAATAGGCTTGAAGGATCCAACAATTCCAGCTATTCAACAAAGGTGAATTCTTTTTTAAAGCTCTTCTAATTTTATAATTTCAGTGAACTCAGAGGTCCTGTAGCCCCTTTGCAGCAGAGCACTGAAACCTGAATGTGTCCTGAAGTAGCTGTGCAGCCTTGAAAGAAGCTGTAAACTTATGTTTTATTTGTTCCATCACAGCCTATGTAAGGAGGCCTTCTCCATTTTTCCTCTTCTTTTAAACTCCTATGTATGTGTTTGTTTGAAGCAGCATTGATGAAGAAAAAATAGAAGGGAGTTGATTGTTATGGTGTTAGTTTTCAGTAAGAAAACTGTCAAACAGGGAGACGGGTCTCCTTGCTGAGCACTGATGCATGTGATCTGAAACTCTGCAGTGTAGAAGCCTTGTAATATTTTACCACACCCTGAGAAAGCCACTGACATGGTTTGTGTGTCTCCAGTACTGTTTCAGAGAAGCTCTCTGCAGCCTTGCAAAGGACGACTAAGCAATTCAGTAGTGTTTATGTGGAGGGAAAAAACGGAGGGGAGAGGAGCTTAAAACTGTGACCATTTTTTAAGTTGTCAAATGCCACACTATGGCATAACTTCCTTTCTTAGACCATATTTTAAGCTAGCTAAAATGCACTTACCTTTTAATACAAAATAATTCACTATGTTCATACAGACCCTGTTGAGCCTTTAGGATTTTTGATTTTTCTCAAAGGGCTTAGGTCAGCATAGCTCGTCTGAAGGACTGTGTCAAATTACACGAGCTGAAGATCAAATTAGACTTTTCATGATGTCATTTAATATATGTGCAGCTCAGGATGAATTTCTAGGGAACTTAATGATTACATTGGGGAAAAAAATAAAAGACTTTTAATATAAGGCTGTATTTCATTATTTTTTTTCTTCTAATAAAGGGTAAAATCGTTAACGGAATTGGAAAAGCAATTGGATTGTGCTGCTGTTGAAATGAAACCTATGCGAGAAATTGCTAATAAGCTCCCACAGATCAAAGAGGAAAAAGCAGAGGAAGCAAATGAACAGTGCAGAGTTACAGAGAGGTTATGGGAGGATACAAAACTCTTGCTTGTTGAATGGTAAGGAGAAAAGCTACATTTTAAAGTAGCATTGTGTAAGTAAGAAGTTTACTGGTAAGATGAAACAGCAAAAAAGCCTCAGACCATACTTTAAAGTAAATGAGATACTGATACAGTAGCAAATGTTACTATTATGATGCTGTAAAGTATCATAAAGCCAAGCATTGCACATAGGAGTTTGCAGCCAAAGCTCATGAATTTTATACATTTTAAAGACATCACAATCCCATCATTTGGCAGCTATGCAGTGATGTGTTGGACTTAATTGGTATCCAGAAGAAAAGCCTGTCTGCTGCTGAGAATGATGTATCTTCTGTATTTGCTGTGAATTTCATGCCAGCACATTCAAAAATAAAAGTCAAACTGAAACAAATGGAAGACGACAGCTGTGAAAACAGAGACTCTCTTATGCAGGAAAAGACTAAAGGGACTTGATTTGATAAACCTGAGAGAGTGAGGACTGGAAAGGGCTATGGTTGATGACCCAGGGCATCTGTTCTTCTCTTGCAGTTTTTAAAGGTGCCTTTGAACTGGCATAATTCTGATTAATCCTTCTGGCCTGCACAGGTGTCAGAAGGAGTAATCTGTTTTTATATCCCACTGCAGGCTGGGCTGAGGTGGTATTTCCCATTGAGCTGTTGTGATACCTGCTACACATTGTATTTCAGTTTACTGGTGACTGAGCTCACCTTTCAGGTGGAGAGTATTGTATAAACCTGAACTGCTCAGTCACATCACAGTTAAATGTGAATCAGAGGCATAAGACAGTGAAGAGCATTTCTGATTCCAAAAACTCTCCAAGTACCACACCAGGTATCACACAGTATTGCAGGGTTTATGACTGGTACAGTTTATCTCCCCTTTTCTCTCTTCCAAACATAGTAGCCAAACTCCCCACATGTTTGAATGTAGGAGAAGGAAGCAGACATGAGGTTGAAGCTGCTGTTTTATGCTTAGGCCATAAATAATACATCTCTCTTTAATAGCCAGGAGCAGTGTGCAAGGGCTCTGGAGCTCCTGAAGCAGTATCAAAGCTGCAAAACTAATCTGACCAGCATCATCCAGAAACAGGAGGCCGTGCTTTCACAGCAAACTTCTTACATGGGGAAGGAGAATTTGAACAGACTAATAACAAAGGTGAGTAACAAGAACTTACTGAAAAAGAAAGAAAAGCCTTTCCTGGAGTGTTTGAGTGCAGGGTTGCCCTTGCATACCCAGCCTTCAGGGCAAATGTTAAGACCTTGCTTTCACTTTGGCTTCCAAAATACATTTAGAGACCATGTCCTGGTTTTATTTGAAGCTGATGTCTAGTTTTGCTTAGTGAATCAGGTTCTTGTTAAAGGAGAGGGATTAAAAAACAAACAAACATAGAAAAACCATGATCTAGTATGAAAATAAGGTGAAATCCTGTCCTACCAAAACCAGATGTTGAAATCAGCCATATATACCCATACCCTTTAGAATATTTCTGTATTTTCTATCAAGTTAAAAACCTGATACTGGGCAGTTTTTAAATATGCAAAAGTAGCAAATTCATTTGTTACTAAGAAGATACATTAAAACGTTGTACCATTTAAAGCAAAAATAATAGGTAATGCAACTTCTTGGGGCTGCTTGTTGCTCTGCTGTCACTGCAGCTTATAACCAAGAATTTAGATCGGTATCTTCTCCTTGGATACTGATCTAAATTCACTGCAGAATTCAGTGTCACTTGGCAGGGCTGCGGGGTTTGTCTGCAGCATGCAGTGCTGTGCAGAGATCTTCAGCTGTCCCCAGGCAAGCGGCATCAGGAAGAGGAGCTGTAAGGCTGTGTCAGCATGGCATGTCTGCTCAGAGACTGGGCCATGACAGATCTATCCTGCTTCCCAGGCTGGAGCTTGTGTACCTTACTGTATGTCCGTTGCTACCACGCTCAGAGGCAGCTTAAGGATTGCCAGCATGGTGCTGCCTTGGGGTGTGGACTTCTGAAGGCCAAAATAGTTTTGACTGGGGTGAAAATACAGTATTTCCTTGAGCTGGTTACATTTGCAGGAGGAATCTCTGCCCTCATGGTGACTTTGCTGACCAAACAGTGTCATGGTTAGAAGCCATAAGAACATAGTCCAGTATTTCTTCTTTTGCTTCTCCTGTGTTACATACCTACTTAGAAGACAGACCTTCTATATAAGAGCCTTGGCCTCTGTAACCGATATTTGCTCTGTGCTGTCTTTGGTGAAACACTGGAACAGGTTGCCCAAGGAAGTTGTGGCTGCTCCTCCCTGGAAGTGTTGAAGGCCAGGTTGGATGAGGCTTTGAGCAACCTGGTCTAGTGGAAGGTGTCCCTGCTGCTGGCAGGGGGGTTGGAACTGGATGATCTTTAAGGTCCCTTCCAACCCAAACCATTCTTTGATTCTAAAGCAGTTAAACATTTGCAGTAGCTTTTGCATTAGCTGATGAGACTGAATGAGCAGGCATTGCTGGACACCCCTCAGTTAGTTTAAACTTTACCACTTTTTCAGACAAAAATTTGACAACCAGCCACATTCTTCTTGGTTACGTGAGTACAGCCACTGGACATAGCTGTCCGTGGCTAATGGATTAGTGAACAGCAGCGTGCCCATCGTGACCATTTTACTGTACAGGTTTCACATTTTTTGGCTGGGTTATATAACTATTTGTTCAGATCCCATTTTTAGGCTTTCTGATGAGGTATCACCCATATCACTCAGGAACATTTGCTCTCAGGCAGTGCCTGGGTTGGTTAAATTTAAGAAAGAATGTAAGCATTTTTTTCCCTCAGGCAATAGGATGATGTCCCTGTGTGCCAGCCCCCTTCAGCTGAGGCAGGGTCTTTTCTTGGTTTCACCAGTGAGACCTCTGGCACCTCATATCACTCAGGCTCAGGCTGCAGGGGACATCACCTGCATACCCCAGCCCCTGCTTGTCTGGAGACCCCTCGCTCTGTTAAAAACTCTCCCTCCTCACCTTGAGTTTTGCAGCTCCCCTTCTGAATTGCGGTCTGCAATAGCTGCAGCACAGTACAAGGCATGTCCTTGAATGCTGATGATTTGTTATTTATAGTTATATAAAATAATAACGGAGAAGATTCTCTGCCTCCTTCTGGTTTGTGAGTGCTGCTCTGCTGTCCCTCCCTTTGTCTCCGTGGCCGGCAGTATCTATATGAGAAGGAGTGCTTGTCTCTGGGAAGTAAGGAAAGCTTTTAACATCAAATTGCCTAACACTAGAGGTCAGTATTTCTTTTCCAGCGAGCTTCCATGTTGTTTGTAAACACTGACGTTACAATTAAACACAAAGAAGCAGTCTAGTGTTTAAATAGAAAGTAGGAAAAAGGGACACACTTCAGCTTTTGGCAATACAGTATTTGACAATGGCAATGTTTAAGTAGGATGTAAGCTTTTTTAAGAAGCAGTTCAAAACCTGGGGATCAGAATGCCAAGTTATATTTTTTAAAGTTGTAATAGCATCTCAGATGATTGCTATGTTGTGCATTGTTTACTTCTGTAGCCAAGGTTCTGTGTATGGATGTACCGTCCCCTCAGATCTTGCCGTTGTGACTTTTAAAGCAAACTGTGATTTTGGCACTTTTAGTTAGAAGTATATTATCCATAGTTCCCACTCAGCTCTTTTGCAGCCACTAACAGAGTAACAGGGAAATGTTCCTATCAGCAAGACAGGGATATAACAACACAGGATACATTCCTAGTCTCATCATATTACATAAAATAGATTATTTTGTGTAAAGCTGTTTCTCTAAACTAAAAAGAACAGCACATCAGTTATGTTTTGCTGAATAAACAGTCATAAGTAAACATACTCGTAAATACCCATTTGGTCTTTTTCACAGATTGAAGAGGCAAAAGAGGAATTCAATGATCACTCTGAAGATGTAGACAAAATAAATCAGATCTGCAAAAATCTTCAATTCCAGCTCAATAAAATGAGAAGCTTTGAGGAGCCGCCGTTCGAGAATGAGGCTAACATTATTGTGGACAGATGGCTGGATGTATGTAAAAAGTAAATTATCAGGGTGGTCTTATCTGTTATGCATTATAGTAATTGATTCTGACGCGTGTGTAATATTTGGAATAAATTAAGTGCAATATGGCAAAGATTCTTAAGAGTTAAATCCAAGTATTTACCAGAGCAATGCTTGCACATTGTCTGTTGGCATAATGATCTCTCAGGTAGTTTATATCATGGGTACTTCTTGGCAGTAAATAATTCTAGGAAATGCAGAAAGGCAGTATTTGTGCTTCCTGCATGAATCTGTAACCTTCCGCAACAACTTCTGTGGATTTAGACTTTGGAGACAATTTGGAGAATTACAATGCTGATGCTTTTGGTGAGAAATGTTTGCCCATTGTCAATCTAAGCAGTGCATCAATACTGAGATTAGATGGTATTTACTGAGAGTAGATAAACATTAATGAGCAAGGCTCCTTCCTAAACCTGCCTTAGAACTGGCAAGCTGCCATTGTGATTGGTTATGTTTGGCGACATGTGTGGCAGGGATTTAAATATCTTCTCCATGACCGCTTTACTGTGAAGACACATGAGATTTTTTTTCCCTTGCTGCACTTGTTTTTCTGAGTGATTTAATCTCACTCACATTCTATTATGCTGCATTTGCTTTTAGAATGTAAATCAACATTTTTTTTTTGAAATCTGTGTCTGTTTTATGTCTATAAATCTCGTGGTAGATCAATGAAAAGACTGAAAACTACTGTGATAATTTGGGAAGAGCTCAGGCTTTGTGGGACAAACTTCTTAGTTTATCTGGCACAATCGACGCTTGGGCAAATGCAGAACTTAAGAATGCAAAAGAGCATCGTCTGGCCGAAGAGGACCTGACGCAGTTGAAGGTAATTTGAATGGAAATTTATACCCTTAACTTACACTGTAGTGGTGTGGACTTCTGACTGTAAACATCCATAGTGCATAGAGATGTCAGCACTGCAAAAGCAGAGGAAGTTGTAACATTTGCAATTGTATCTGCGTGGAGATAGTTTCACTGAAGATAATGTGGAATGTATTGGGGATACAGGTCTTGGAAAATAATAAATAGATAGCATATATATATATATACTAAATTGTTACAAATTCATGCAACGCCGCAAATGCTGTTTTAGACTACAAAAGCCCCCTCATTCTTTTGCGCTGTACAAACATTCAGCAAAGAGAAGGCCTGGAAAGCTTGTAGTCTAGAGTGCAGTGGTGTACATATTTCCTTGTGCCTAGAGAAGAAAGGGAAGAGAGTGTGCATAGGCTAATAAGTAGTTTTTTAGTTAGAAATTGCCTATCAGTGAAAATACTGGAGCCTCAGAAGTGGCTGGGCAATGCACAGTTCAAGAAGAGGTTGCAGAGGTGGCTTATTTGCTCCTGAAATCCTTGTCCTGGTGTGCTCCCCAGTGTAACTGAATGCAGCCTTAGTGGCTGGCTGCTAAGGGTCTCCAGGGGCTGCCATGCAGGCAGACATCAGCAGAGCCTGTGCTGCCCATACCCCTTTCACGCAGATTATAGCATTAACTCTTGGTGTTGGGGTGCAGTTTGGTGTAAAAACACGTGCACTACCTCTGTGCCATTGAAGAGCCTCGTGTACGGAGGTAATTTCTGATTTTAGGGCCATAATTGACCAGCTGTGCTGCTTCCATTTGGTTATAGCCAGTATCCACTAAACAAAAATAATTTCCTGCTTGAGTGGGATTGAGACATAAATATATCCCATATCTGCTTCTTGAAAATATGCAGGCAGCTTTTTCTCAGTGTTTACTTGCTACTAATGCCCTGGGTTTTATTTTTTTATTATGCTTATTTGCAGCATTACTGTTACTGTTAGCTCTGCTCATTTGTTTTAATTTACAGAGCAGTAAAAAACCCAAGTGTTCTTTGTCTATAGATCTCCTCAGTGAAACAGTAGTACACACTCTGTGCAGAGCAGGATATTTTGTCACATTATTATTATTATTGCCTTTCACATTGTACTGTTAGAATTTACCTGGGGTAGTTCAGGTCTCCAGGGGCTCCAGTAAAAATGCACCAGCTGGTAACTGTGTCTTAAAAGCCATTTTGTTACCTGGAAATTGCTCAAGCCTGGCATGATGTGACCATGCCCCTGACATGGCTTTCTACTGGTGCTTATGAAGAGCTGTGCTGGAGGTGGCTGCACCAAGGTCACTTGGCTGCTCCCATGTGAGAGGATGATTCTCGAAAGAGAAGGGGGGGAGAGGGAAACTCTTGTTTCCCATGAGCTGCTGTGAAAGTGGAATAGGAGTGAAAACTGAATTCAGTGCGTTGATAGTTTTGTATATTTATATAAGGAGCAGAGGGCGTCAGGTTCATTTATCAATTTATTATTATTTCTTTTGTTGTTGATCCTGAAACTTCTCTACATTAATATTAATTACAAAAAACCCCCCAACTGTTGCAATGTGTATCATGTTACATAGGGCTGAACCCCAGGGTCCTTTGTGACCACCCAGCAGAGCACAGGTGCGTGTGCTTTCAAGAAACCTGTCACAAAAGAACAGAGTAATGAATTAGTTGACTGTATATTTAAAGATGGTTTCAGTATAAATAATATGAGAGAAATTCTGCTTTCCCCTGTAGCCAGTATGCAAATGGAAACTTTTTTAAGGGGTGCAGCATGTGAATGGGTTTTGATGATTGCTTGTACAGAGACTGCAAAGGAATACTTTGTCCTGAGGGAGTTTGGAATATTGAGTTGGGAATATGAGACAATGGGACTATTATAGTTATATCCTGTGTCCTAAGTTGAAACTGAACTTTACTTTCACATTACTGGCTTGTTCCAAAATCCATTCAAATGAGTAGAAATCTTTTCCTATACAAAAGATTTACATTTAAAAAGTGCTTACAGCACGTGTTGTGTTGTATCATATCCCTACCAAAGTGTATCATCAGGATGCAAATTCTTGACTTTAAGTCTCTAATGTCTGAGAATATCCCTTTTTAATAGAAACAGCAATAAATAAATACAAAACTAAGATTATTTTCTTGCAAATTTACTTGGGTTAATATAGAAGTAAAATAATTAAGATTGTTAAACCTGTGCTTGATTTGCATTAACAACTGCTTCGTCTGAGAAACATAGGAGTGCTTCAGACTCTAATCCAGAAAAATGGCTACACTGATAAAATGAAAATCAGGAAATGGGCCAGTTGTGGGAGCTCTATATGCCAAAATGAAGAATCAGAATATCAGTAATAGAATTTTCTAACAGAAACATGGAAATTTAATTGAGAGGGAAACACAGTCACTGATGTGTTTTTTCCAACTTCAGGCATGCTTACGAGTCCAAGAGCAGAAACTCCAGAAATTTGATAACACAGTGGCTGAGATAGAAGAACTTCTGAACAGTAATGAACCTCCACTGGAGCTACAGGTAGGAAGAAGCTTTTACAGCTAATACACCAGTACTCATTACTACAGCTCTGCTTCTAGTATCATCTTTGCCACAATCATTTCTTGGTTTAACTTAAATCTACCCAAAGAGAATTGGAGGCATTTTGTTGGCTATTAGCAGTGATATTTCATTTTTTGTCTTTCTCCAGCTGTTAAAACCAAACCTGTCATTTTAAACATGAAGGCCTCTCTCAGTCCTGTGCCTTTTAGGGACATAGACCTAACCCAGCTGTTTTGCGGACCTGCTGAAAGAGGCCAGTATCAGTGATATCTGACTTAGCCATTGGCCCAGAACAAGGCACCATGGATCTCGTCATCTCCTTGGAGATCCCAGCAAATCAGCCTGCTGACTGTCATTAATGTTTTAAAATGTGTAAAGGGTGAACGTCAGGAAGAGGGAGCCAGGCTCTTCTCAGTGATGTCCAACGGCAGGACAAGGGGCAATGGGTGTGAGCTGGAGCATAGGAGGTTCCATGTAAACATAAGGAAAAACTTTTTCACTGTGAGAGTGACAGGACACTGGAACAGGCTGCCCAGAGAGGTTGTGTAGCCCCCTACCCTGGAGACATTCAAAACCCGCCTGGATGCCTTCCTGTGTGACCTACTGTAGGTGATCATGCTCAGGCGGGGGGGTTGGACTAGATGATCATTCGAGGTCCCTTCCAATCCCTGACATTCTGTGATTTTTAAACTGTACCTTTACCTGGATATGGCTTAATGTAGCTTGGTAGTATGTAGCTATTTGCATAGAGAGGTGTTTACTGTGACATTTTCCTTTGGGATATCACAAGGAAATCTTCCTCTTTTTGTTTGAACTTCACACAGCAAAGAATATATCCTTCTCCACTGTTTGAGACACGTTAGCCTACCTTGATCCTATACCAGTTCCCTAAGCATCCACTTCCAGTGTTTGTCAGATGCACCTTGAGCTTGACCCAGTTTGGCTATTTGTGTGTTTATCCTCAGCAGGCAGTGAACTCAGAGGAGTTTCAAGAGGTAAAGTGATCTAAGGAGCTTAGGAAAGGACTCTGCAACCTTGCACTGTGCACACGGTGCTCCTCAGGAGCAGCAGGTGCCCTGAGCCCCCTGGGGTGGTGTTTCAGCATGCGGCCATGATCCTGTTGAGTTGCTGTCTCATGCAAATCTGCAGAAGCCTTAGGGATAAGGTTAAGGACCTGTTGCTCCTTAGTGAATAGTCTTGAACCAGAGCTCCTCCCCACCTCTCTGCTGTCCTTGCCTGTTGTTTGGATTGATGTGGGGAATTCACCCTGGTGGGGTCACTGCAGGGAGGTGGGTTACAGAGAGAACTGGAACCCTGTTTTTCATGGTAGCCAAAGCACATGTAAAGCCTTTTATCCATCTGAGAGTAGGCACAGGAGTAGATTGACAAATTGTCACCAGTAAATGCATCACTAATAAAAATGAGCTGAGATCATTCCTGCAAAAAAAAACTCAGAAAAGCAGGGCTTAAATACTATTATTTGTCAATTTGTGGAGTGGGAGGGAAAGAAACTGGAACAAACTGTGATTGAAATGTCTGGACTTCAGATAATTTAACTGCTTTTTATGTCTGTCATGGAATTCTGTAATATTGTAAGAAATCAATCCAGTATAACTTCTTATGTTTATATGTTTATTTCCAATTTTAAGGTCATCAGATCATCTATTGTGCAAAAAATGGAGCTAATAAAAGAGCTCTTGTCAACAAAGCAAGGGAGCAGTGAACTCGGCATGAACACAGCAGAACTAAAAGGAGACCTTGATCTGGCCAAGACACAGATTGGAATGACTGAATCACTTTTAAAAGCTTTATCTCCTTCTGACACCTTAGAAATCTTTACTAAATTAGAGGTAGCGTGCCACAAATTACTCAACTTTTATAATTTCATTCATTATTTGTCTCCTGGGCAAGTCTTCATAAGTTTTCTTCCTGTATATGTTGTAAATTGCTAGCATAACTCAAGCAAAGAGCCTAGCTTGAATATTTCTTTAAGCTCCCAGAAACATGAAAGAAAAGCCTGTTTTCACTGGATGTTATCAGATGTAGTTAGTTAACCATTGCAGCTGGTGGAAATGGTTAGTGGTAGGCATGACAACAGGATGCTACCCAAGATAAGTTGAAGCAGAGGTGGGGATACTGGGCTGTATCTTTTCCAAGACTGGGTAATATAGAGAGGTTGACTTTGTGCCGCCTGAGCCTGCCTGCAAGAGGAGCTCCCAGTAGGCAGCTGAAGCTAACTTTCCATCCTTTTTGCACCAGGGAGAGAGGTGAAAAAAGAGCTGCTTCCTGCTTGGAGGTTCAAGGCCGGCAAGATTTAAACCTCCTGTTGAGCAATGAGTACATTATACACATTCTGGGTGTCAGACCACTAGTGTTTGGGGCAGTGAAATCACAGGCATTGTAAGAAAAATACAGCTTTTAATTAATCCTCCCAGCTCCTTCTAAGTTATCTTTCAAACCGCAGGGACTTGACATACATAGGAAGGCATTTAGGGGTGGAATAGTGCCTATGAGAGCTAAGGCATTATAGCTTCTATGTGTTATATCCTCTGGAACATGCTATATTACCATGCACTTCACATATCTGTTCTGTGTGATGCCAACATGTGCATGAGTGAATGTATATGTGATTATGTATGCATACAGATGTATACACATTGCTGAAGGAGAGTTTAGTGCTTATATCTACCTTTGATTGCCTTGTTAATGTCAATGTACTTTAAGAAACTATTTTGACACATAGGCAGGACTAAACCCGTTTGCAGAACTCTAGTTTGTACTAAAGCAGCTCTGCACAGTGAATTTCTGCTTGCACTTCAGAACTGTCTTTGTAACAGTTGTCATTATTTTATTTTTTACTTTAGGAGATACACCAGAAAATTCTGCAACAAGAACACTATGTGACATTACTCCAAGAAGAGACAGATTGTCCTGATGTGGATGAATTAAATAAGCAGCTTAAATGTGTCACTGATTTATTTAATAAGAAGAAACATGTGTTTCAAGATCACTTTATCGATGTTTTGAACCGTAAGCAAATGCATTTCACATTTATGTACCTTTATAGCTTAAAGGTTATGCAAGTAATTTATTTTTGGTTCGATGTCTGAAACTACTCTGATATCTTAGACTGCTTCAGGGTTCTGAACAAGCTAAAGATTTGAATAAAAATGGCTTTTGGTTCCAACAAACCACTTCATGTGAATCAGAGTATTTTGTTTCTTATTTTTACATTTAAAAAATAAGATCAAAGAAGTATCAAGCATAATTCAGGAACAAATGTCGGAATATTTCATTAAAAAATACAGAAATCAAACATTTTCACTTTTTCCAGTAATTTTTAATTTAATCTTACTTATGGGAATGGTGTTATTAGTTACTTTTTGGGTTATGCAGACAGAAGGATTGTGCAGGTGTAGAATTAGGTGCAAAGGTAGTCTCAACTTCAAATAGTTTTTGAGTGGTAGTTATTTGTGTGGAAATGAGGAAAGCTGACAATAGGCTAATCCAGGTTGTTTACTAAAACTGCTACGTGTAGCAGACTGTCCCCCTCAAGTGAACAGGTATGTTTATTGTCAAATAATGTTGGGTAAAAAAAAGTATGAACTGCAGCATTTTCTGTCACATGGTCTGTAGTGAAAAGCAACCTTTGATAGTAGCCCTGATAAATGTAATTACAAATTGTCTGAAATCTGCATGTTAAATAGAATTTTCTTTTACAGAATACAATTAATGAAGAGAATTGGAATGTTCTCTTTTTTCAGGTCAGTGCAAGAATTTTAATGACTGGGTCAGCAGCACTCAGCTGTCTTTGAAGGACTGCTTTGACCCCTCAGAAACAAAGCCAATACTGGAAGAAAGACTGCAGAGGCTAAAGGTAAAGTATGAAAATGTCTAAAGCTGATTGTTCCTGAAGTTTTACTTTTTTACACAGGACACTATTATTGGGAGTGAATTCACCTACAGTGGTTTTGTAACTTGAGGCTGAAAGAATGAAACTTAAAGCGTTAGGACACTAAGTGGAATGAAAGTAAACTTTGTTAAAATGGAGTGTCAGTGTTCAAGTTTAGACATAACAGGGCAGGTGAAAGACAGGACAGTAGTTAATGAAAGTCAATGGACCTCGACCAAGTACTTCAGTGTGTAAAGATGCAGAAAGTCAAATATATAGAGAGTAAAATGAAATTCTGACCCACGTTGGACTTAAATGTGAAAAATTTGCATTCACTTTGTTGTAGACAGATTTTCACTCTAAGTCAGACAGAATCAACAGAAAAGAGATGGAAAAGCCACATCAGCAAGAAGCAATCACAGTTAAGTGGCAGAAGAAGACAGTGATGTCAATGCCAGATTTGAATGCCGCTCGTCTATTTCTTCTGGGGGTATTTGTGCTCTAGAGAAGAAAATCCAAGTTGTCTACTTTACTTTCTCCTTATTTTACAAACAACAACTTTTCCATTTACAAGTGGAATAGTCAGCAAACTGTGAATTAACATATATTCCTTTTCAGGAGCTGGAATTGCTTTAGAAAATATTGTTGGAGATAACAGGAAACTCTTTTAACATAAATATCTATTATACAACAGTAAATTTGACAATGCATCTTGTGTTTGTGCTCTTATTCAGCACTTTCTAACATCTGATGGCAAAGACAGAGATACCCAAGAGGTTAAAACTTTATTGAATAAAGTGAAGCATTACTTGCCCAAAGCAAGCACTAACCACCTTAACAGCTGTGTGAGAGAACAAGAAGCAGAACTACAAAGATTGATCTCCAAATGTCAGAAACGGGAAAAAGAACTTGGTGCTTCTCTCCAGCAGCTCAGTAGGTAGGGAACTAATGTCCTTTCTGACATTTTAATCACAAGTGGTATAAAATGATTCATTATTAAACAGCTATAGTGAATGGCAAACAACTCCGCTTTTTATTAGAGATGGTATTTTAGTAAAGGGTAGTGAGTGTGGTGTTGTATGCTTCATGTGGTGTTTTTGCTTCGTAGCAGATTCAGTGTTATATGTGAGTATGTGATTCTGGATAGTTTCAGTGACATGAACCAAGATACTTAAAATTAAGGTTGTGCTTAAAACTTTGCTTGATCAGACGCATGATATTTATGTTACTCTTTCAGCAAAACACTGCTGCCAGCAGGTTTTAGTCATGTAATGCCTCTCATTTTGACCTCTGTCTGTATTTATACTCTCTTCAGCCTTGAAGAAAGCAGCACAGTCTTGGAAGAATGGCTCACTGCTCAGGAAGAAAAACTAGAAGAGATCAAAAAAGATGAGACAAAACTTGTAAACTTCTATCAAACACTATTAATGCAGAGGTATCATTTTCTTTGGTCTCTATCTAAGAACTGTCTTCTAAAGAAGATTGTTCCATGTTGTTAAAGCAAATAGATGTTTATTAAGTTTTTGTATTTTTCAGAACACCATTTGACTCCGTGGCTGGGCTAGTAAATTCATTGAGGGAGGCTGGGCTGACAGAAGATGAAACCATTTCAGAAGCTAGTGATCTTATTAGTAGATACCAGGCACTGATAACACATGTAAGTGAAATGGCAGGGAATACTGAGAGACTTCCAGTGGAAGGACAAAATTTTGAAGAACTTGCCCAGGATGTTTCTTGCTGGATCAAAAAGCTCGAGGAGGCTGTTAATAACCTGAGTTCACAGGAAAGTGAGTTGCTGTCAGACCAAAGGATTAATCAGATAAAGGTATTGTGTTAAATGCATCTTTTCCACTTCATAGCTCATGCTAATATCAGGGGAATGCTTGATGAGTCAGTACCTCCTGAAAGATACTGTCTCTACTGATTGTCTGTGGTTTTGTGGCTTATTTGAGGGGGGTGGGGGTGTTGGTTTGAGGTGTTTTGCATAGTTCATTACACATTTGAGATGAGATTCTCTGCTACAGCTCTGCGTGGAGCAGTACTGAACTCCTAAGGTCCTGGTGGATTGAATCTTCCCATCATAGAGTGCTCCAGAGGTGGACAGGGGGGTTAGTAATGCCACTGGGGCATCCAGAGAGCCTCTGCCGATTGTGTGGCTTCTCAGGTGTCCCGCAGTGCTGTTGTGCTGGGCTGCTCCACTGCCTGAGTGGGTCTCTCTGGCCCCAATGTCCTCTTTGGTGCCTCCTCTCTCTGACTACTTGGGAGGCCTCAGAACAGTAGCCAGAAATGAGGAAGCTTGGATTTACACATTTTGTTCTGTGGGAGGGGTAGTATTGTGACAAATATCTCTACCTAAGATTTAGAGCATTTTTTTTTAATCTGTCAGTACAATATTGGTTTTGTTATGTAGAGAATAATTAATAAATCTCAGCTTCATTATCCCAGGCTTTCTAAAACTAGATAATCTATCTGTTTATGTATCTGTTATGTGGTATATTTGAAGGAGAATTCTTTTGTCTTGAACAGCAGTGTATGAAGTAGGAAAAAAGTAATCGGTAATAAATTTTATTCTGTAACCAAAAATAGTTGTGTATTTACTGCTTCTGCTTCTTGTTTAATACAGGAAATCACAGCTCTCAAAGATGCAGGACAGGCCAAACTACAGAACATGGTAGTTCTAGGAGAAACTTTAATGAGAAATGAGAAAACTAAGAAGCCAGTGGTTCA